>NW_004443988.1:661778-685521 GCF_000243295.1 Trichechus manatus latirostris
TATCAGGGTTATGCTGGCTTCATAGAATGAGTTTGGGAGTATTCCATCTTTTTCTATGCTCTGAAATACCTTTAGTAGTAGTGGTATTAACTCTTGCCTGAAAGTTTGGTAGAATTCTCCAGTGAAGCTATCAGGGCTGGGGCTTTTTTTGTTGTTGTTGGGAATTTTTTAATTATCTCTTAAATCTCTTCTTTTGTTATAGGTTGTTCTACCTCTGTTTGTGTTAGTTTAGGTAGGTAGTATGTTTCTGTAAATTTTTCCATTTCCTCTAGCTTTTCAAATTTGTTGGAGTACAGTTTTTCACAGTCTTCTATTATGATTCTTTTAATTTCAGTTCGGTCTGTTGTGATATTGCTCATCTCATTTCTTATTTGGGTTATTTGCTTCCTCTAGTGTTTTTGTTTTGTCAGTTTGGCCAATAGTTTATTGATTTTGTTGATCTTTTCAAAGAACCAGCTTTTGGTCTTGTTTACTCTTTCAATTGTTTTTCTATTCTCTATTTCATTTAGTTCTGCTCTAATTTTTATTATTTTCTTTCTTCTGGTGCCCGTAGGCTTCTTTTGCTTCATTCTATCTATTTGTTCGAGTTGTAGGGTTAATGTTTAGATTTTGGCCCTTTCTTCTTTTTGGTTGTGTGCATTTGTTGCTGTAAATTGACCTCTGAGCACTGCTTTTGCTGTGTCCCAAAGGTTCTGGTAGGATGTGTTTTCATTTTTGTTTGATTCTGTGAATTTCTTTATTCCATCCTTGATTTTTTCTATAACCCAGTAGTTTTTGAGCAAGGTGTTGTTCAGTTTCCATGTATTTCATTTTTTTCCCTTGCTTTTTCTGTTATTGATTTCTACTTTTATTCCTTTGTGGTCAGAAAAGATATTTTGTAATATTTCGATGTTTTTGATTCTATTCAGGCTTGCTTTGTGGCCTAATATGTGGTCTATTCTGGAGAATGTTCCATATGCATTGGAAAAGAAAGAATAGTTGGCTGCTGTTGGGTGGAGTGTTCAGTATATGTTTATGAGATCAAGTTGGTTGATTCTGGCATTACATCTTCTGTGCCTTTATTGAGCTTCTTTCTGGAATGTTCTGTCCTTCATCGAAAGTGGTGTGTTGAAATCTCCTACTATTATTGTTGAGCTGTCTATTTCTCTTTCCAATGCTATTAGAGTTTTTTTTAATGTATTTTGAAGTTCTGTTGTCAGATGCGTAAATATTTATTATAGTTATGTCCTCTTGGTGTATTAACCCTTTGTTATATAGTGTCCTTCCTTATCCTTTGTGGTGGATTTTGGTTTAAATTCTCTTTTTTCAGAGATTAATATTGCCTCTCCTGCTCTTTTTTGATTATTATTTGCTTGATATATATTTTCTCCATCCTTTGAGTTTTAGTTTGTTTGTGTCTTTGAGTCTAAGGTGTGTCTCTTGTAGACAGTATATAGATGGATCATGTTTTTTTAATCCATTCTGCCACTCTGTCTCTTTATTGAAGCTTTTAGTCTATTTACATACAGTGTAATTATTGACAGGTATGAGTTTAGTGCTGTCATTTTGATGTGTTTATGTGTGTGTGTGTGTGTTGTTGACAGTTTCTTTGTTCCAGTTAATTTTCTGTGCTGAGTGGTTTTTCTTTATGTATTTTCTCTCCATCTTTTTCATTGTTGTTGATTTTGTATTTGTTGAGACTTTATGTTTTTCTTGTTTTTTATTTTGATGTGTAGGAATGTTAGTTTCCTTTGTGGTTACCTTAATATTTACCTTTATATTTCCAAGTTTAAACCAATCTTTTATTTCTTGGTATTGCCTTGAGTTCCTCTCGATATGAAAGTTCTATGACTACATTATTTATTCCCTCTTTTTTGTTTTAATGTTGTCATCTTTTATATTGACATCTCTGTTTACCTATTTTCTTTTTTTGCTTTGTTGTATTTCTGTGGGTTGATACCCGGTTGTTCTGTCTTGTGTTCTACTCTTGGGTTGTTATCTGATGTTACTGATTTTCTAACTGGAGGACACCCTTTAGTATATCTTGTAATTTTGGTTTGGTTTTACAAATTCCCTTAACTTATCTTGAAATGCCCTAATTTCACCACCATATTTGAGAGACATTTTTGCTGGATATATAATTCTTGGCTGGCATTTTTTTTTTTTTTCCTTCAAGCCTCTGTATATGTCACCCTATTGCCTTCTTGCCATCATGGTTTCTGCTGAGTAGTCAGAGCTTAGTCTTATTGACTCTCCTTTTTAGATAACTTTTGGTTTATCCCTAGCCCCTCTTAAAATTCTCTCTTTATCTTTGGTTTTCGCAAGTTTGGTTATAATATGTCTTGGTGAATTTCTTTTGGGATCTACCCTGTGTGGAATTTGATGAGCTTCTTGGATAGATATCTTCTCGTCTTCCACAATTTCAGGGAAATTTTCTGCCAACAAATCTTAAACAATTCTCTCTGTATTTTCTATTACCCCTCCCTGTTCTGGTATTCCATTCATGCGTAGGTTATTCTTCTTGATACAGTCCCACATAATTCTTACGGTTTCTTCTTTTGTTTAATTCTTTTATCTTATTTTTCCTCAAATAAATTGGTGTCAAGTTCTTTATCTTCAATCTCACTAATTCTGACTTCCATTGCCTCAATTCTGCTCCTATGACTTTCTACTGAGTTGTCTAATTCTGAAATTTTATTATTAATCTTTTGGATTTCTGTGCTGTCTCTCTATGGATTCTTGTAGCCTGTTAAATTTATCATTATGCTCTTGTATAACCTTCTTAAGTTCCCCTGTGCTTTTCCTATATGTTCCTTGGCTTGGTGTGTGCTTTTTCAGATTTCCGTCCTGATTTCTTGAAGAAACCTATATATTAATCTTTTGAATTCTACTTCCAGTAATTCCAAGATCTTCTCTTCTTCCAGAAGGTTTGTTGATTCTTTGTTTTGGTCGCTTTCTGAAGCCATCATTGTCTGCCTTTTTATGTGATTTGATATTGACTGTTGTCTCTGAGCCATCAATAAGTTATTATATTTATTTATTTTATATTTACTTATTGTGTCCTAGCTTCTTGTTTAGTTTTGTTTTGATACACCCAAATAGGCTAGTCATTTGAGCTACTTTGATTTTTGGTGTCTTTGAAGCTCTTACGTCCTGTCACCATGTGGTTAGAGCTGTTGCTAGATGTGTGAGACCAGGAGTCCGTTTACTTTTCTTGTGTGCATTCAGCTCAGGTGTCCAGGTCATTGGTCACCGAGTGTGTAGTGTAGGCTCTCACCTACAGTCCTAGATGGGCAGGGCTACGTACGGGTGATTGGAGTGGGCACAGGTATCTGGTTGCAGTAGGGGGTTATGTACTGAGCAAGGTAGGGGGCTGATGGCTGCCTCTGAGTGCCTAGGTGGAAGAAGTGTTCCTATTCCCTAGAGCACATAGGTGGGTTGCTATTGCAACTGGACTTTGGGCACCCAGTGCTGTTGGCTGTAAGGACTAGGGGGCACCACTTATTCTCAAACCCCTGTCATGGGTGGCTACGTGGAGTGGGTGGAGCCACCATTCCTCAGGCCTCTGATGTGGGTAGGTGACGGCCCTGCTTAATGGGCAGGGAGGTGTCAAATGCCATGAATCTGCCACTACCCCTTAGCTGCTGCTGTTGAAAATAGGCTTCAGATATATACCCTGCTGTACTGTGCTAATGAAGGCCTATGCTGTCAAAATGGGCTTACATAGGTCTAGACAGGGGTGAAAGGCATCTGAAGTCTGTGGACCCCTTACGCCTGTGCCTAGGCAAAGGACTGTGCCTGTCCTGAGTTCCCAGCTTAGAGGAGATGGCAGATTATTTTTTCCTATTTGCTAATTTGTTCCCTTTCCAAAGCTGGGAGAATGGCTTGGGGCATGAGATGGGTCCCACTTCTGGCCCACAGGGTGTAGCAATCACTGAAGCCAGACTGGGACCTGAGCAGAGTGGGGAGGGGGGAAGGTAAATGGGAGAGAGGTACTTCCCAGAGGAGGGAAGGCTTGTTTTGATCCTGTTTGGTAGGTTAGACACTTGTACTCAACTTTCACAGATCTAGCTCCGCTTTCCCCTTGTTCTGCAGGGTTGCGTGAGACTCTTCACTGCTCGGTTTCTCCTGATGTGGAAAATGAGTCCTGAGCACTACTTCTTGCCTCAGCCCTTGCGTGCTGGCTGATCCAACCTGCAGAGTGCAGGCCAGGCAGGCGTGGCAAATCCTCGCTGCTTCTGAACTGTCTATCCCCCACACTGCTGCTCAGTCCGACTCCTCAACTTTGCCTTTGATGTTCAGGGCTCCTAGATTGTCATGTATGATCAATTCACTTGTTTTTTTGGGTCTTCATTGTAAGACGGACCACTCTGCCATCTTGGACCTGCCTCCTCGTTTGATTTCTTGACCACTGCTTCCATGAGTATTGATTGCAGATCCAAGTAAAATGAAATCCTTGACACCTTCAAATCTTTTCTCCGTTTATCCTGATGTTGCTTATTGGTCCAGTTGTGAGTAGTGTGCAATGGAAGTATTGTATTAGAATAAAGCCTAGGGATAGACAAAAAGGTCCAAGAGCTTCCCTAAGATACACAGATAGTGACAATGTTGGAATGAGTTGCCACCTCCTGTGTTGTTGGTGCAAGTGCTCATCAAATAGTGAGTTAGCTCATGGTGGGAGTGGTATTAGGAAGGTGAGTGCTGTTATCATTGTTTGTTTTTGAGAGACATCAGCTGAGTAGGTGAAGTGGAACAAGAACACCCTAATAGATTGGAAATGATAAAAATGTGAGTATCGTTTGAGGGCCAGTACAAATGTCACCTCCTTTTCTCATTTCACTCTTTCTCTGAGGTACATGTAGCATCTTCTACACATTTCTACTTGGGGTGTAGGTGGATTTGTGAAAAGTTAATTACCTTAATGCTCAGTATTAAAAATTAATGATTTTTTGATCATATAAACATACTAATTGTAATGTTTTAACAGGAACGCATAGCGGTGTTTTAACAGTTTTCAACAAATTATCCTACCCTTCTTGACTCAGTACCTAGAATATAGTGGACAATGAATAAGTGCTCATTGTCTGAAATTTGAAGTTAAAATACGTAGGCAAGAATATTTTCTTTTTTTTTCTCTTTTGAAAATAATCTTGCTAGATCAGAAGCCTTAACAGCTGCATTCCATAAGATGGTAATGCACATTGAAAACCATCAAGTGGTACATTCATTTTTTTGTTTCTGATTTGTTGCTCATAGACAGTAGACATGCATTAACTGGTTTTATTTTTACACTAGAATTTTGTGCCCTTTGTGCAAGATGTAGAAGTTAATTGGCAGCTAACTCACTTTGATGACAACTTTGGTGTGCTTGAGGGACATGTTTTCATAAATTGCCACATTTTTGATAGATTTTACCATGACTGGTTTACTTATAGATTGTTATTATGCTCCAGCAGGATTCACTGCCTCTGCTCTGCACAGATGATGGGGTAGAAACTCATGCTCTCTTACTTCTTAACAACAACGATAATAACAATTGTATACGCAGCGCGTGTTTTCACAGCACAGCAAAGAAAGAAGAAACCCAAGTGAGCCCGTACAGACAGCAGAGCATTTACTGTGAAACTACAACAAAGTACTATCATTTCAAAGATGCTATTAAAGGCATCTTGCCTTACAGAGAGGCACTGAAGAACACATACATTTGACATGAACTTTTGTTAGATCTACTAGGAGGCTTCTCTCTAACAGAGGTCAATAATGTTGTTTTCAGGCTGCTTTCCGCACACACGGTAATTACAACAGGTTTGTGGAATCCCAGGGAACTACATTCCCAATGGTTACATGGAGCCCAATTCTGAGAGCACTTGACCAGCTTTCACTTCTATTTCCCATGCTGACTTAGAAGAATCACTATCACTCTTGGGGCCTCATTCTCTCATCTTTAAAGAGAGCATTTTATCATTATGGGGAATTTGGGTTCTCAGTTAAAGTTCTCTTTGATAATTACGAAGTCTCATGTAGTGTGTATGAAGGGGAAGGGTACAAGGGAAGTATGATGTCCCAAAGTGTTTGTGGTGGAGTGTGAGGGAGTAGGCTCCAAGGACACTGTATAGCACTGACCTGCAGTACTCTCTAACTTCGTCAGAGGAGATGGTAAAGCTGTCAAAGCAGCTATTTGCTCCAAGCTTCCAATTGTGGAAAGGAGGCCTGGATGGGTGGGTTTTCTGTTTACAGACATTCCTTACTCAAGTCTCACCATCAGACAATGGACTATCATTATAACACGTGATATTTTCACTATTCAAGATTGCACTATTGAGCTTAATTTGAAGAACAGTAATTTTAGTTGAAAATCTACCTGCCTTCTTAAAAAAAAGACACAAGGCATGGTTTAATCTTTCTCAGTAAGCGGGGATCATTATTGTGAACATTACTGTATTTTTACACAAATAACACAGGAGTTCTATGTGTTTTTGCCAACCACACTCCCCCTTCGAGTATTTTTGTAAGGACACTATGCTACTGATGTAATAAAACAACAAAAAAAGCATAGTGCATAGGTAAATATGGGGGAGGTGCAGTTGGCAAAAAATGTAGAATGCACTTGTTATTTGTGTGAAATGTGGTACACTTGTGGGATGTAGTGATGGTACAGCTGGGACACCACAGTCAGCTTGTCCCTGGGCCAGTTATTCCTATTCTGGGAGTCCTCAAAGTACACCTGCTCCCAGTTGTACACAGATTCTAATGGATATATGCTTATGTGTATGTCCATGAGGAAAGAGTTCACATTTTCTGTAGACTATACATGAAGTCCATACCCAAGTTGTTAGGGAACACTGACCTATACTAAGTGGCCCCAGTGCTTATGTGACTTCGAAGTCATGTGTTAAACAAGTTCCATCACCTTCATCACCTAGCACAAGGCTAGGCACAAAATGTATGAAAAATAGACTGTGTTTTAAAAGCATATTGATTTGAAACTACAGTAGCTGTTCTCTTCTTCCTTGGTGACTTGAAGGAAGTTTTCTTATCAACAGGACAACTAAATTGTGTAGAGGTTAATTGACTAGCAAAAATCCACACGTTAACTTTCCATGATCTTATTTCTCCTTTTAACTCCCTGGAATCTTCCATGCTGCAGATTTGCTGCCGTGAGTATCATTATTCACCTTGAAGTTTGCCTTATTATCCATCATTTCAGATAACATAAACTGTGTATATAACTTCCTGGGACAGAGGCACAATATAATATCTGGACCTGACATTTGAGGTTTCATTTTTTTTTTTTATTCAATTACATTGTAACTGTAAAAAATAATGGTAATTAGCAA
The DNA here is from genome assembly GCF_000243295.1 of Trichechus manatus latirostris. Taxonomy (NCBI): domain Eukaryota; kingdom Metazoa; phylum Chordata; class Mammalia; order Sirenia; family Trichechidae; genus Trichechus; species Trichechus manatus. The sequence goes on from NW_004443988.1 coordinate 669,095, forward strand.
TGTAAAATGTAAAAGTAATTAATAACCATCAGCATGTGTCAGCCTCACAAAAGGCCAGACCCTACCTCCAATCACTCTTACCACCTGCCAGACCCTAGATCTTGGTTATTTTATGCCTCTAAATTCCAAAACTACAAACACAGCACTTATTTTCAGTATGATTTATTACACCAAACCCAAGCTCTGCTGAGCCACTCTGGTTTATTATTAATAAGGTACCTGTGAGGTCACCATCAAATCTCAACAAGATACAAGATTTGAGTGCTAGGAAAGAAAAAAAAAATCTTGCTTGAGAGGGAAATGAATGAATTCTTCTCTAATTCTGAGCCCAGTACATTTGGCAAAATTAAACAAAACATGTACATTGACAATTTTGTGTATGGAATGTTACCTTTTGTAATTTTTTTCAATCCAAATGAAAAATTATATTGTTATGCATGAAAATCACTTTAGATAAACAGCTATCTGTTTTTCAGCAGAATTACAGAGTTTGTTCTAGTTAATATGGGGAGCAAGTTTTGTTGCAAATAATGGAACCCTTCTCACTTATACTGGGAGCTATTGGACATGACTGGAGACTAGGTATTTTCTAGGAGGTAAGGGAAGACCTATATAACTAGGAGGGCCCCAGCTACATCTATGTATTAAAGAAATGGCCTGTCTTGAAAGGACAACTTAAATGATGTCCCAGAGTATATGGTTGACTTTCAAGAAATGCATCTAGCTTAAAATTATTCTGAATTTACTTAGCAGTTATTATGGGCCTGGCATTGTGTTTGTTTGCTTGTTTTTGTTTTGTTTTCTAATAAGAAAGATGTTTTACCTACAGATCTTGTTGCCCAAGAGGTAATAGTCTATTTGGAAGAACAAAACCAACATAAATATTCAGGGAGCAGTTAATCACTAGGCTGCATCTCATGATAATGTCTTAGGAGGGCTGGAGTGCTCAAGTCCGATTTTCTAAGGGGATGAGGCTTGAATTCCACCTGGAGGCTTAGTATTAAAGAACAAAGTGGAGAGGTTCAGTAGAATGTGCAAAGAACAGCAATGGCAAAAAAGAACTTGAAAAAAATTACAAAAAAAAATAATTATAATAAATAAATAAATTCGCTTTCATCAACTTTCAAAAAATAAAGAAAGAACTTGAGGAAGGGGAAAGAGAGAAGTGCAAAAGTAAAATGATACCAATGCAAAGAATAACTTTTTGAATTATTTAAGGTCATAAACTTTATCTGTGTGACTGTAACACTCTGCTCAAGGACTGTTAACAAGTAGAAATGAAAGTATACATGATCAGTGGATAAATGGATCAATAAATGAATGGATAAAAAAAGAGTTGGACTTTTTTCATCTTGGTTTGGCCACCACTTTGCCTTTTCCTATTCATCTGTGCATGAACTGAACTGTAAGATCCATGGTACAATATAAAAAATCATGCCTTGGAGTCTGGAAGATGAAGTTAAATATATTTCTTCTGCTTATCTTCAGGGTGACCTTGGGCAATTCATTTTAATATTCTAAGCCTCATTTTTTTTTTTTTAATCTGTAAAACAGAGATATCATTCATCTTACAGTCTTACTATGAGGGCTGAATGGGAAAGGACTGGTAAACTACTTACACTAGTGCTTGAAATATTCTTACAGGTAGTTCCCAACTTACTATGGGTTTTTTTTCCAAAGACTCCATCATAAGTCAGTTCTGACGTAAGTCGAATACCTCATTTTTTTTAAGTTTTCACTATTGTTGCCTTTTTATGATCAGTATCTTTATAAATCTGATCTTTATTTGTTTGATGGTTGACATGGAATGATAACATCAGCAAATTATGAGCTGCAACATTGTATGTAGTACATATTACTAATGATAAGATGTAAAAAAAAAAGTCTTAAATGCAGTTCCTCATCACTGGAATAAGTCATAAAGCAAGGACTATCTGTATTTGTTACTAAACTTAATAAAACGTACTAGGAAAGACAACTCTGCTGGGGAAAATGTCCACAAGTGACTTGTATACCTAAATGTAAATTATTTTGAATTTTATAGACTGTTATTTATCAGAATAATTGATGGTGGATTCTAGTGGTCTTCACTGGGATATACAAGAAAGCAGACTCTGAATTCTCTCTATGCTCCTGAGACACCAGTGCTTTTGTTATAATTTTGATCATCATGTCTAAACTCACGGAGTTGTGCAAAGGCACAGGCCATCTAAGCACCCTTTCTTGAGCATTCTACTTTCTTCCACTTTCTAAGCAAACTTGCGACACAGTGCTGTGTCCTGGAATTGTCCGTTTTATCATTGGAAATAGTATGCACTTAGATAGCTATTTGAATCAGTGTCAGACATATACTTGCATAAGGAAAGCAGGGCTTTACTGAAAAGTTTGGAATGTTTGGCTTGATATAAACTAAGAATGGTCCAGATGCACTGGCAAGCATATGGGCTGTCAGAGTTCCTTAAGAATATTACTTTTTGTTACAGTTAATTGTGTACAAGTCCCCATTCTTCACTGGCTTGTAAACTCCTGGAGGCAGGATCTTCTTTCTCACTTATCTTTGTGACATCAAGCCACTGAAATAATGGCTTTCATGAAGTAAACATACCCATCCTTCCTGCCTCCCTTCCTTTCTTCCTACCTTCTTTCCCTCTTTCCTCCCTCTCTCCCTCCCCTCCTGCTGTTCCTTCCTTCTTTCTTTCCAGTATTTACTGAGTTCATGCTATGTGCCACACCACTCTTTAGTTCTTAAATAATCCTTGTTGAATTGTTTGAATATATTAAACTGTTCTTTTGGTATAAAAATAATGAGGGTTCCTGCATATACAAATCTGCTTTGGGATTCTTTATGCATACGCTTGTCACTGACAAATGTAATTTCAGGTATTTGAGGCAACAGCAGGAATGCAGTTATAGAATCTTGATGACTACATAAAGATATATATCTTCATGATGAGGAAGTTGGGGTGAAGAAGTGGATGAAAACAGAGATATCCTTGAAGATATCCTCAGGGGAGAGGAGAACTAAGGAGGAGGCTGAGAAAGGGAAGAATCTCTAAAAGGTGAGACAGGTACCCTGTTTTCCTCACACACATCATCTACTTTCAAAATATACACACCAGCCCTGAGACAGGGATTCTTGGGTATAAGCCAGCATGGACAGCATACAATCATTAGTGAGTGACATAAGTGCCAAAAAAGTGGGTAGAATTCAGCATCATATCAAAAAAATAATACACTGCTACCAAGTGGAATTCATACCAGGTATGCAAGGATGGTTCAACATTAGAAAATCAATCAATGTAATCCACCACATAAATAGAACAAAAGAAAAGAATCACATGATCATCTCAGTGGACACAGAAAAGGCATTTGATAAGGTCAAACACCCATTCCTGATAAAAACTCTCAATAAAATAGGAATAGAAGGAAAATTACTCAACATAATAAAAGGCATTGTATTAGTTGCCTAGTGCTGCTCTAACAGAAATACCACAAGTCATTGGCTTTAACAAACAGGGGTTTATTCTCTCACAGTTTAGGATGCTAGAAGTCCAAATTCAGGGTGTTGGCTCTAGGAGAAGGCTTTCTCTCTCTGTTAGCTCTGATCATCTCTCTCTGCTGTCTTCTCTCTCCTTTTATGTTTTGTAAGATAAAAGGTGATGCAGGCCACCACCCAGCGAAACTCCCCTTACATTGGATCAAGGCTGTGGCCTGAGTAATGGTGTTGCATCCCACCCTAATTCTTTTTAACATAACCTTATCTTGCCTAGTTAACAACAGGCAGAGATTAGGATTTATAACACACAGGAAAATTACATCAGATCACAAACTGGTGGATAACCACACAATACTAGAAATCATGGCCTAGCCAGAAACACGTTTTGGGGGGACACAATTTTATCCATAACAGGCATCTGTACAAAACCAACAGCCAACATCATTCTCAATGGAGAGAGGCTGAAAACATTCTCCCTAAGAATGAGAACAAGGAAAGTATGCCCTTTATCGCCACTCCTGTTTGACGTTATGCTTGAAGTCCTAGCTAGATCAATAAGGCAAAAAAAAAAAAAAAAAAAAACTAAGATTAGTAAGGAAGAAGTAAAACTATCCTTATTTGCAGATGATACGATGTTATACATAGAGAACCCTAAAGATTCCACAAGAAAACTACTGGAACTAATAGAAAGATTCAGCAGAGTAGTAGGATAGAAAATCAACTTACAAAAATCAGTTGAACTTCTATACACCAATAAAGAGAAGTATGAAAAGGAAATCAGGAAAACAATACCATTTATAATAGTACCTAAAAAGGTAAAATACTTAGGAATAAATCTAACCAGGGGGGTAAAAGATCCATACAAAGAAAACTACCAAACACTACTGCAAGAAACCTAAGGAGACCTACATAAATGGAAAAAACATACCATGCTCATGGATAGGAAGAATCAACATTGTAAAAATGTCAGTTCTACCCAAAGCAATCTACAGATATAATTCAATTCCGATCCAAATACCAACAGTATTCTTTAACAAAATGGAAAAAAATAATCATTAACTTTATATGGAAAGGAAAGAAGCTCCAGATAAGTAAAGCATTATTGAAGAAGAAGAACAAAGTAGGTAGCCTCACACTACCTGATTTCAGAACCTTCTATACAGTCATAATAGTCAAAACAGCCTGGTACTGGCACAACAACAGGCACATAGATCAATGAAACAGAATTGAGAACTCAGACATAAATTCATTCACCTATGGTCAGGTGATCTTTCACAAAGGCTCAAAGTCCATTAAATGAGGTGAAAACAGTCTCTTTAACAAATGGTTCTGACAAAACTGGATGTCATCTGTAAAAAAAAAAAGAAAAAGAAAAAGAAACACGGTCCATACCTCATACTACACACAAAAACTAATTCAAAAAGGATCAAAGACTTAAATATAAAACCTAAAACTATAAAGGTTATGGAAGAAAAAATAGGAGCAATGCTAGGGGCCGTAATATATGGCAACAGTAGGATACAAACTATAACTAAAATACACAAACACCAGAAGATAAACTACATAATTGGGAGTTCCTAAAAATTAAACACTTATGTTCATCCGAAGACTTCACCAAAAGAGTAAAAAGAGAACTTACAAACTGGGAAAGAAATTTTGGCTATAACTTATCTGACAAGGGCTTAATCTCTAAAATCTATAAGATACTTTAACACCTCAACAACAAAAAGACAAATAAGCTAATTAAAAAATGAGCAAAGGATATGAATAGACACTTCACGAAAGAAGACATTCAAGTGGCTAACAGACACATGAAGAAATGCTCGCAATGACTAGCCATTAGAGAAATGCAAATCAAAACTACAATGCAATACCAACTCACCCCAACCTTACTGGCATGCATCAAAAAAAATAGAAGATAACAAATATTGGAGAGGTTTCGGGGAGATGGGAACTCTTATGCACTGTTGGTGGTAATGTAGTGGTACAATCCCTGTGGAAAATGACATGGCGCCTCCTTAAAAAGCTAGAAATAGAAATACCGTATGATCCAGCAGTCTCACTCGTAGGAATATATCCTAGAGAAATAAGAGCCATCACACAAATAGACATACGTGTACCCATGTTCATTGCAACATTATTCACAATAGCAAAAAGATGGAAACAACCTAAGTGCCCATCAACAGATGAATGGTTACACAAATTATGGTACATACACAGAGTGGAATTCTACGCAATGATAAAGAACAATGATGAATCTGCAAAACGTCTCACAACATGGAGGAATCTGGGGGGCATTATGCTGAGTGAAATAAATCAATCACAAAAGAACAAATACTGTATAAGACCACTATAATAAAAGCTTAAGAAAAGCTTTACACACAGAAAGAAACAGTCTTTGATGGTTATGAGGGAGGGGATGGTGAGGAGGGGAAATCACTAACTAAACAGTAGATAAGTGATAGAACTTTGGTGAATGGAAAGGCAGTACACATTATAAGGGGAGTCAGCACAATGTGACCAAGGCAAAATCATAGAAACTTCATAGACACATCCAAGCACCCTGAGGGACCAAGTTACTGGGCTGAGGGCTGGGGACCATGGTCTTGGGGTACATCTCAAGCTCAACTGGAATAACATAGTTCATAAAGAAAACGTTCTACATCCAACTTTGGTGAGTAGCATCTGGGGTCTTAAAAGCTTGCGAGCGGCCATGTAAGATACATCTACTGGTCCAATTCCATCTGGTGCAAAGGAGTATGAAGAAAACCAAAGACACATGGGAAGTGTTAGTCCAAAGGACGAATGGAGCACAAATACCACAACCTTCACCAGCCTTAGCCCAGAAGAACTAGACGGTGCCCAGCTACCACCACTGACTACCCTGACAGGGATCATAATAGAGGGCCCGGACAGAGCAGGAGAATAATGTAGAACAAAATTCAAACTCACAAAAAAAGACCAGACTTATTGGTCTGATAGATACTGGAGAAATACCAGGACTATGGCCTCCAGACACCCTTTTAACTCTCAGAAATGAAGTCACTCCTGAAGTTCACCCTTCATCCCAAGACTGCACAGGCCTATAAAACAAACAATAACACAGGTGAGGAATGTGCTCCTTAGTTCCATTATGTAAACGAGGCCAAATGGGCGACACCTGCCCAAAAGCGAAGACAAGAAGGCAGGAAGGGACAGGAAAACTTGACTAATGGAAACGGGGAACCCGGGGTGGAGAAGGGGAGAGTGTTGCCACATCGCTAGGATTACAACTAATGTCACAAAACAATTTGTGTGTAAATTGTTGAGAGAGAAATTAAGTTGCTCTGTAAACTTTCACCTAAAGAACAACAACAACAAAAATGTAAGCAGGTGAGGAAGAAATTCTGCTCCTTCAGAGTGTGCTTGATGCCAACAACTTGAGATTTCTGTGGTTCACCATGTGCATGGAGAAAGAAGCCCAGAGAAGGACTGGTACTTGTGAGATATGTCTTCTCTACAATCTGCTCTTGATTCCCATGAATTCCTGCACAAACAGGCTAGATATGGGCCTTTAGTCTTAAACGCTCAATTTTCTAATCTTGTGTCTGATTAATCTTTTGCTGACCGCTCAGCTCCTATTGTGAGCCTCAGGTGGAGATGACAAAACCTCTCTCAACAGCAGCTCATTAAAGGCTAAAGAGAAATGTCTGTAAACTGTTATTTGAATATTTAGTTTTTGGATTGTCATCTATCAGGCACCACATATTACTTCTGCTTAAAAGTCTCCCATTCTCCCACTGTGTGGCCCTAGCTCATGCTTGAATGAGTGGGATGATGAGTTGTTGTTGTCCTTATAAGGTGTTGTCAAATCAATTTTGACTCATGGTAACCCCATGTGATAGAGTAGAACTGACCCATAGGGTTTTCTAGGCTATAATCTTTATGGGAGCAGATCACCAAGTCTTTCTCCTGGGTAGCCCCTGGGTGGGTTCGAATAGCCAACCTTTTGGTTAGTAGCTGAGTGCTTAACTGTTGCACCACCAGGGCTCCTTGGAATGATGAGAGAAAGCTATAAATCTTTATCTGAACATATTGTTATTATCCTAACTTTTTTGCCAAAGTCCTTTCACTCTTTAGCAAAATAAGAGACGTTTAAGAATAACTTTCTGAAGCCATTCAAATCCTTCCAGCTGACAGAAGCACAGGAGGCTAACACAAATGGTAGGAATACAAAAAGTGACTAAATGAGCTAGAGATTTGGTCTTCATGTTGTTCCATAATTGATTGGACTAATTTCTGAATTTGCAAAACTAGTCATATGAATGTGTGGATCCTCTTTCTCCCAGTGTAAAGTCCTTTTCTCTTTAAAATTTGGTTATTTTTAAAATATGTTCCTTTTGTCCATCTGTCACTAGGCTATGTTCAACACTGTGATGTGATGCTAGGACAACACAGGTACTGTCCCTCCTATGAATGTTGTTGTTAGTTGCTGTCAAGTCAGTTCCAACTCATGGGGACTCCGTGTACAACACAATAAGCCATTGCCTAGTTCTGTACCATTTTCATGATGTTTGGTATCCTATGAATGCTGGGGCCCAAATGGGAAACTAAATGTTCATGTCAAAAAGTAGGTAAGGAGGTTCCTACAGACGAAAAGCTTTCCTCTCATCTTACCTTAATGGAATCAGAAAGAGTGATGGTTCTCACACACATGTTAACTTTTAACATTCATGGTATGTGAACTGAAGAGTAATACATTTCTATGGTGGAATTCAACAAAAATCTTGGGGCAAAGAAAAAAATAGAAGAGTCTCTTCAACTCAGGGAAGCATCTCACTGTTGTCTCTCTACATAAAGAGGAAATGCTAATTCTAGCAATGAAAAACACCCATGGAGCTGTTAGGGACAGAAATCACAATATAAAATGTTTTCAGAATAAAAGTGAGTGGTTTAGATAATTGAGTATTTCAAGGATAGAGCTAGTTCAGACATGATTGTATGCAACAATATTTTCAAGACCCAGGCATCCTCCAGCTCTTTGCTCTGTTCTAGATCTACAGCAATCCTCCTACCTTCTACACCAAAAGGCTGAAATAGAAGGCTCCATATTGATAGTGTGTGATGCTTATCCCTGAACAAATCACTGTTGCCGGAGAGCACACTATGCTTCTTTAGCTCAAGCTTCTATGTTGATAATAATATCTTCAGCTGTGTTCCTTATACTATTCAGCTTATTTAGGGTAGGACTTTTATTTATTTATTTATTTCTAAATTTCATGATCACATTTTTAACTCCTGGGATCTCTAATTACTACTTTTTAAAAATATGCTTTCTCATATGGATGCAATATCATCTCATTCCTCTGATGATATTGATAAATTAAAAATTTTAATTTTCCTTTGCTTGATTTGTTTATTTTCCTTAGGTATTAGTTTTTCTAGTTACAGCTTTGGTGCCATAAGAAAATATATGCTAATAGTCTTAAAGTAATTGTGAGATAAGAAATGTCTTCCAAAGCAAGTCATAAAGTGAAAATAAAAACAAAAAAAGAACTTGTAAAATTAAAAAATATTCTGTACTAGAACAATTGGACATCCACATGCCAAAAAAAAAAAAAAAAGAAGAAGAAGCTGAACATAGACCTTACACCTAACAATAAAATTAACTGAAAATGCACCATAAATCTAAATATAAAATGTACTATGAATGGTTATCTATACTAGTGTGGGAAAACCAGGTTGAAGAGGAAAGGAAGAGTGAAAATTAGGTAGAACTAGTGTTAACTATTACTTTGAAAAGATTTCATGACAGTAGATTAATCAATAGCTCAATGTAGATAGGGTCAAGACAGGAGAAATTTTACGATGTGATCTCAAATAATATAAGCTAAAGTGAATAAAATAAAAGAGAAGTTCAAAGTCTAGGATACAGCATAGGTGTGTGTGGGAGACAGTTCCAAAGGAAGTACAGGGAAATAGGGTTGTTATAGATTGAATTGTATCCCCAAAAATGTATGTCACCCTAGCTAGTTCATGATTCCCAGTACTGTGTGGTTGTCCACCATTTTGTCATTATGTGATTTTCCTATGTGCTATAAATCCTGCCTCTATGATGTTAATGAGGCAGGATTAGAGGCAGTTATGTTAATGAGGCAGGACTCAACCTACAAGATTAGGTTGTATCTTAGATTAATTTCTTTCGAGATATAAAAGAGAGAATACAGCAGAGAGACAAAGGGACCTCATACCACCAAGAAAGAAGCACCAGGAGCATAGCACAACTTTTGGACTTGGAGCATCTATGCTGAGAATCTCCTCTGCCAGGGGAAGATTGATGACAAGGACCTTCCTCCAGAGCCGACAGAGAAAGAAAGCCGTCCCGTGGAGGTGGCACTCTGAATTCAGACTTCTAGCCTCCCAAATTGTGAGGGAATAAACTTCTGTTTGTTAGAGCCATCTACTTGTGGTATTTCTGTTACAGGAGCACTAAATAACTAAGACAGGGGTCAAGCGCATAAGCAGGCAAGATCTTCTCATAAAGGAAAAGACATGTCTTGTCTCTGAATCAGGACCCCCTGGCTGGCACAAATGGTAAAGCACTCAGCTACTAACCAAAAGGTCGGCAGTTTGAATCTACCCAGAGGCAGCTTGGAAGTAAAGCCTGGATATCTACTTCCAAAAGATCACAGCCATTGAAATCCCTATGGATATAGCAGTTCTACTCTGAATTGCATGGGGAAGGCAATTGGTTTGGTCTCTGAATTTTGGTGAAAGGATGTGAAGATAGTTATAAATATACAACTGTTTTCATCTTGGTGGGAGGGAGATGTTTAGAAAAATTATTCATGAAATCTTCAATATTCCTCAAGAAATAAAAGGCAAGTTCGTCTGCTGAGAATGAAAAGATGTGCTTGCATACGATGCTTTCAGAGAATATCTAAGTTTTAAAATTGTATTTGAGAAGAATCAGAGCAATCTTTTCTAGAGAGAAAAACAAAAACTAATTGCTGGGTGGTGCTGAGGCTTTTACCATGGTAGGTGGACATGGATTTACTGTGTTGTCCATAGGCATGATGAGGTTTTTCTTCAAAAGTTCTCAGTCACCCAGGCACACAAACAGAAACCCAGATTGTGGCATCCATCCAGGACTAGTCTGCTGTTAGGAAAACGGGGCCGATAGCAAGGTAACTGACAGTGCTTGTGAGAGAGCAGTTCAGATATATCAGTTTACTGAGCTGGTGGCAAAACTATTCCTCCTGTCGCTTCACATAAAGGGTGCAAAGTAATCTACCTAAAACCGTATCTCCCCTCAAATTCTATTGACACCTCAAGATAACCAAAAAAAAAAAAAAAAAAATTTCTGTTGCACCCTTAGCTACCCTATAGGACAGAGTAGAACTGCCCCATAGGATTTCCAAGGAAAGGCTGGTGGATTCTAACTGCTGATCTTTTGGTTAGCCGACGAACGCTTAACCACTGCGCCACCAGAGCTCCTTTGGGAAGTGACCTTAATAAAAAAAAAAAAATTACATTAAACTAAAATGTTTGCCAGTCCATTCTTTACTGCACCCACATGTTAAAAATATTTTCTTCATTCACTTAACTGAGCTCTTAGGGCATTATAGTGTTTAAAACATTAATAAAAAAAAAAAGTATTCTAAAATGAAAGGTGTCACATTTTAACAAATTTGAATTAAAAATGACAGAAGTCAGGCACAAAAGAGTACAATTCCATAACATCCCATTTATTTAAAGTATGAAAACATACTAATATATGTTTTTAGAGAACAGGATAGTAGTTACACTTGTATGTGATGGGGGCAGAAAGGAGTAAGTGGGGAGCTTCTGGGCTGCGGAAATATTTTATTTTTTCTTTGCTTTGGGTGCCAGCTACACAGATGTTTTCAGATTGTAAAAATTCATCAAAGTGTGCCTTTATAATAGTTGAACTTTCCTGTGGAATTTTAATTTAAAAAAGTTTTAAAAATATAAATGTGAGGCTAAGTGTAAACAAATGCATATATATGTGTGTATATATATATAAAATACACAGAAAATGTTACTGTGTTTAACATACAAAGTGCTCCAACAAATACATTTAAAAAAGACAAATGATCCAAGAGAAAAATGGACAAAGAACATTAATAGGCAACTCATAGAAGGCATACAAATGGCTGATAAACATTTTTTTTTCTTTTTTTTTTAGAAAAAAGGTTTTTAATTCATTATTGATCTGGAAACTGCAAATTCTAACAACAACCAGCTACCATTTTTCATCTAGCAGACTAGCAAACATTGAGAAGATAGACAATATTACAATGGCTAGCCCTTATTGAAATTATCATCCTTATTCAAATTATGGTCTAATCTCTATCTCTATTTTATAGAAAGTATTAATAATTCACTCACTTAGTAATAAGTGAAATTTGGCTTCAAATCAGGCAGTCTGATCCTAGACCATTCTTTTCATTACGGTTTTATGTTGCTTCTGTGATATAATTCTGTATGAACAGAGCATGAATATCTCTCCCTCTGTATTGACACTGACCACTCCACAAACTAGACACAGGGGTAGGATAAGAATTAAAAACTATTAATTCTATTATGATGGTTATTAAAATTGCTATTTTAATAATTTTTTCTCTTAGGGAACTGACTCCAATATTCTTAAGCTAACTTAATGACAATCCTCTTATGTTTTAATATTTTGTTAGCTATTAGCCCACTGGTACTTTACAACTAAGTATATAGTCAAATGGGGATGTGACTTGTGGCTACCCTTGTACAGCGTATTAGGTCTGTCCTATTCCTACCTCTGTGGAAACATTCCCTTAATACCAACAACCTCTCTTTGTATATTACCATAATTCTGGAAAGCTCTCAGACACACACCAAGGCTCAACTATACAGTAGACTAATATTCACTCCTAAACTATTTCCCTTTTCAAATAATGCCTTGTCATATTGTCCAAAGTTTCTGATGAGCTGTTATGCAATGGCCACAAATTAATCTTTAAAATAACCAAATTATAGGACTAATATATTAGGATGTGCCATTTTTGAACACTGACACACTGCTAACTATTGATAAATTATTTTGAAGAAATTAAAATCCAATAATGAAGACTCCATGTACACTGATTTGGAAAGAGATGATGTTTTATTGTTAAGCCTGTTAGTGGAGGCAACTAAATACTGTGGAAATATCAAGTTTTATACTGCATTACAAACACAGTGCTACCCCATTCTCCATTTGGAAATCTTTCCACTTTCAAATAAAGAAATGAGAGTTAGAAATTCAAAATCCATCTTTGTTTATGTTAAGAACATCTATTATCTTAAATGTTTTTATTTTGGGAAGAGCTAGCTACTCAGTGCAGAGAAGATGAAAAACAAAGAGTTGAAAGAGTTCAAGAGAGAATGTCCTAGTCTGTTGATCTCAGTAGTCAACAGAGCATAAGTTTCCCAAGTTGATGGCACATCACAGATACCTTTTTCCAGATTTGTTGCTAAAATCAACATACCTTGTTAGAAACAAGGGACATGGTGGACATGGAAGGTGGTGTTGAATGGCAATTGCAGGAAGCAAGCCATCAAGAAGACGCATCAAGGAGACTGAACACTGAGCAATCCTGTGTCTACTGAGTTTTATCGCTTTGGGATACATGGAGGCTAAAATACTCAGCTACACACATACAACCTTGTATCCCAAGGAGCAATCACTGAGAGGGGCTTGTTTCTAGCCTGCGACAAGGCATTGGCCTTTAACTTTTTTCCTGAAAATAGCAGATCTGAAGAAATGCACCATATTTTAAAATGGATCTATTATTGTCACAAGAAAAGGAAAGTATAAGATCAGTAAAATAATTGTCAGATATATAACACTTAACCTAACAAAGAAACTGCACCCAAAAAAGTGACAAAGTTTGAACCAAAGTATCACCTAGAATCCAAAAGACATAGTTTATGGATTGAACTGTGTCCCCCTAAAATGTGTGTCAACTTGGCTAGGCCATGATTCTCAGTATTGTGTGATTGTCCACCATTTTGTCATCTGATATGATTTTCCTGTGTTGTAAATCCTACCTCTATAATGTTAATGAGGCAGAATTATAATCACTTACGTTAATGAGGCAGGAATCATCCTATAAGATTAGGTTGTATCTTGAGTGAATCTCTTTTGAGATATAAAAGAGAGAAGCCAGCAAAGAGACGACAGCAGGACCAACAGAAGAACCAGGAGGGGAGTGCATCCTTTGGACCTGGGATCCCTGTGCTGACTAGCTTCTAGCAGAGCCGACAAAGAGAAAAAGCCTTCCTCTGGAGCTGGCATCCTGAATTTGGACTTCTAGCATGCTAGACTGTGAGAGAATAAATTTCTGTTTGTTAAAGCCAGCCATCCATTTCTGGTATTTCTGTCACAGCAGCACTTGATAACTAAGAAACTTAGTGAAGTTAATACTTTTATAATACTAAAGCAAAGATTCCATAGTTCAGCGAAAACTGAAAAAGATCGCATTTGAGGTTGATAAATTCAAGAAAGACACGGGATAAAGATATAAAATCATCACATAAATTCTGTCCCAATGAAATCAATACGATGTTAAATAGAAACTGCTGAAAACACAGGAAGAGGCATCAAAGAGAGAATAATGAAAAATGAAGGCAATAAAAATAAAATTTTAAAATTTTAGAGAAAAAATAATAGGGATGGAAGGCTGAAAAGGAGAAATAATGTAAGTATAATCTTGACCCTATAGAAGAGAACTGGAATAATGAAACAAAAATATTTAAAGACATTTTTAAAAAAAAGTTTCCATAACTCAAAGAAAACCTTCCTCTATGAATTAAAACATAGATGTAGAATACCAAAATTAAATAAATGTCTTAGTAAATTTACTATTACTCAAAGTTAAGGACCGGATCTTGGTCATGTATGCAGGTGATAATTACCTACAAAAAGGAAACTTCATCATGGCCTCAATTCTCCACATCAGAAGTCATTGCCAAAAGATAGTGGAAAAATGATGACAATAACCTCAGGGAAAGAATAAACAATTCTAGAAATTTACACTCAAGGGAAAGAACAGATGAACATTTACGACTTTGCAACATCTAATGCAGCCCTAGTAGCTCAGTAGTTAAGCACTTGGCTGCTAACCAAAAGGTTGATGGTTTGAACTACCAGCTGCTCCATGGGAGAAAGATGTGTCAGTCTTCTCCCATAAAGATTACAGCCTTGGAAAACCCGTAGGGAAGTTCTACTCTGTCCTATAGAATCGCTATGAGTCAGAATCAACTCAGCGGCAATGCAGCTCATGCTCAGTTGCCACCATCTCTCAATGAATGTTTGTGCAGTGGTTAAGAGCTCAGCTACTGACCAAAATGTCGGCAGTTTGAAGCCACCAGCTGCTCCTTGGAAACCCTACGGGGCAGTTCTACATTGTCCTGTAGGGTTGCTATGAGTCAGAATCGACTCGACAGCAATGGTTGTTTTTTTTTTTTTTTTTAAATTTAGTAATGCTGAATAGGTTTCAGTGGAGCTTCCATACTAAGACAGAATAGGAAGAAATGGCTGACAATACATTTATGAAAATCAGTCAATAAAAACCACAACAGTCTGATGGCACAGGACCATGCAGGATTTCGTCTCCTTGTGCATGGGGTTGCCATAAGCTGGGATCAACTTGACAGCAGCTATCAACAACAACAACAACAATGGAATCGAATTATCTTGACTTCTCTTGAAGAAACTAATAGAGAACAAAAATTGCACTAACCAAGTGAGAAACGCACGAAGTATTGTAGTAAAAGTCCTATGAGCACTGAATTCATTTAATGATAAAACAAATGTGGAAATTATGGTAAAAGAACAGAATGTTTAGTCATAAATACTGAGAGTATAAGAATGTTATAACTAAACAAATAATGGGAAATAGAGTAGATAAATTAATTTGTTCATCTATTTTTTTCCTTTTTTTCTTTTCCTTTTAATGTACTTCAGGTGAAGGCTTACAGAACAAATAGTTTCTCATGAAACAGTAGTACACATATTGTTTTATGACATTGGTTTACAACCCCAGGACATGTCAACGCTCTCCCTTCTCGACCTTTATTTTTAGTGAAAATATACATAGCCAAAGATACATCGTTTCAAAAATTTCTACATGCACAGTTAGGTGATATCGACTATGCTCTTCCAATTGTGCTGCTATTCTTACTTTAGATGAAGGTTTACAGAACAAAATAGTTTCTCATTAAACAGTACAGATGTTGCCCTATGACAATGGTTAACATCCTCACTACACATCAACACTGTCCTTACCCAACCTTGGGTTCCCTATCACCAACTTTCCTGTCGCCTTCTGCCTTCTAGTCCTTGTCCCTGGACTGCTGTGCCTCATTAGTCCCGTTTTGTTTTATGGGGCTGCCAATCCCTTGCTGAACAGTGAACTTTGGAAGTGACTTCACCACTGAGCTAAAAGGGTGTCTGGGGGCGATACTCTTGGGGTTTCTCCAGTCTCCTTTAGGCCAGTAAATCTGGGCTTTTTTCTGGAGTTAGAATTTTGTACTACATGCTTCTCCAGCTCTGTCCAGAACCCCTTGTTGTGATGCTGGTCAGAGCAGTCAGTGGTGGTAGCCGGGCACCATCTAGCTGTACTGGACTCAGTCTGGTGGAGGCCTTGGTAGCTGTCGTCCATTAGTCCTTTGGACTAATCTCTTCCTTGTATCCTGTTCTCTTCATTCTTCCTTGCTCTCAAAGAGATGAGACCAGTGGAGTATCTTAGATGGCTGCTCACAGGCTTTTAAGACCCCAGACGCTACTCACCAAGATAGAACGTAGAACATTGTCTTTATAAACTGTGTCATGCCAATTGAGCTAGATGTTCCTCAAAACCATGGTCCCCGCAGCCCTCCACCCAGCAATTCAGTCCCTCAGGGAGTCTGG
>NW_004443988.1:691132-722549 GCF_000243295.1 Trichechus manatus latirostris
AGGGCGGGTTGGTAATCAGTGCAGGGCAGGTTCCAGTAGGCGATGCCTGTGCTGCTTGATGGTGTGATGTTAAGTGCACGGTGCAGGTAGGTAGGAGATAGTGGGAAGATTGTTATGTGTGGAGCTAAGTTGGATATGGGAGAGAGGAGAGAGGAACAGGAGCGATAAACATACAAACAAAAACGAATTCTGTGGAGCTTGCCGTTGGAGTGGAGAGATGAGAGACTATGAAATGGAGAAAAACAGAAAGGGGAAGATGAAGAAAAAAAAAGAAGGAATAAATAAAAATCAGAAAGGTTAAAGAACTGCAAAGTTCCCAGGGATCCCACCAGTGCAGCTATGAAGTCTGGGGAAGTCACTCTCAGGTGTTGCAATACAGCCTGGCTAGAAGGCATAGAGGTATACAACACCAGGTAATCAGGGAACAGAAAGAGAAGGAAGATATAGAGAGATGAGAAACTGATTAATGAAGAAAGACTAAAAGGGAAAAAGAGTGAAAAGAAAACAAAACAAAATTTAAAAAAAAACAAGAAAAACCCCCAAAAAGAGAAAAAAAAAAAAAAAGAAACTAACAAAAAAAGAAATGCTCTCAGAGATCCCTCTGCATGTCTGTTCAAGCCGAAGGGGTAGTCTCCTTGCCACGCAGCACCGCCTTGCCAGAAAGATCTGCCAACTCAAGAAAAGGAAAAGAAAACAAACAAACAATTCAAAACAAACAAAAACCCCGGGATCTCACCAGCACGGCAGCCCAGACCGGAAGGCAGTTCCACACTCGAATGGAGCTCTGCAGCCCCTCAGGAAGAAGCAAAGATGGTGCACGGAGCCAAGTATTTGAGCAAAAGGAGGGGTAGGTTGTGAGAGGTAAGGAAGAAATCAAAAGAAGCAGAAAAAAGCAACACCAGCAGCCAACAAATGTCACTCAGAGAGCCGGCCTGTTCGTGTGGGTGGAATCCAAGCAGCCGGTGTTTCCCAGACAAGAGATTGTGGCCATGGGAAGCAGAGGAGGCCGAGTGGGGGTGAAGAAGGGTGGGGGGTGGGAAAGTGTATATCGCAAATTACCGGTTGTTTTGTCTCCCCCTGCAAGCTCCGTGAAGCTGCTTTCTCATACCCCTTGTTTGCTGGTCTTCAATAGGAGTCCAAGATGGTGGATCCATGCTGCGTTAGCCGGTCAGGGACCTCTGTGTGAATCTCTCCTCGCTCTCTGTTCTCTGTCAGTTTTCTCACTCCATTGGGTGCTTGGCTGAGTTCTTTATCTCTTCATTTGATGTTTTAGGGTTTCAGGATCGTTGTTTTCTCTGTTTGGCTTAATTTTTTCAGATCTTTGCTGTGGAGGGACGGCATGATGCTCCTGCCTAGAGTGCCATTTTGCCAGAAGTCCTCTTGTTCATCTTTTTTAACCAAAACAAATAAATAAATAAGTGTTCTTGTCGAGTTGATTCTGACTCATAGTGACTCAAAGGTCATATGACTGACTCAAAGGTCATGTTTGACCAAAGGTCAACTAAAATTAAGTGGTAAAGGAGAGCAAATAAATAAATAAATAGGGAAAAAGTAACAAACAAACAAACAGTTTTATCACTGCTTTACAAAAGTAAAAGATGCTTGAAAAACTAAGGGTTAATTATATGAAGTTATATTTATAATTATCTTTAAGTAATCAGTAGAAGAAAATGTACAAACCTTCAAGATTATCAGAATACACACTCAAGACAAAGCAAAGAAAATCACTATATGGAGAAAGATAAAAAAAGCATAACAAAATATATGACAAATCTAAGGCTAAACATATCTGTCACATACAGGTATATGTAGATAGGCTAAAGCCACCGAATGAAACCATCTCATTTAAATCACAAATTAAAACTCAAGATGCTCCATACAAGACACATTTTTAAAACAAACACTCAGGAAAGTTATCAAATCCCACGTACATGAAATATCTAGAATAGGCAAACATATAGAGACCAAAGTTTATTAACGGTTATCAGGGGTGGGAGGGAGGGAGAGGAGAGTGTCATTGCTCAGGCAGCACTGAGCTTCTGTTAAGGGTGATGAAAAAATTCAGAAATGGATAGAGGTGATAGTTGCACAAAATGATGAATATAATTAGTGTCACTGAATTATACATTTGAAAAATGTTGAAATGGCAACGGTTAAAAAAAAAGTTATAAAATACACTGTGTTGTTAAAATGCGGTTCCCCACCCACATAGGCAGAAATGATAATGATGTCATTTGAGGGGATAGAGATTAATCATAAGTGTTTCCCTCTTGTTCTGAGCTACACTGAGAATTTACACAAGAATACAGATGAGATTTACGATACAGTGCCTATTTTGGTAAAATTGTACTGGAGACACGGCTTGGATCCAAAGCGCACTCCTTAATCCCTGAACTGAACTCATCTACTGGGGGTAAGACTTCCAGGGAACCATAGGCCTTGTGAGCCCTGACCCAGGGAAGCTGCCTCACAAGTAGTGATAAAAGTATGGTTTATTGTCGGCTCACTGATGAGGGAGAGAATGAGAAAGGGAGTAAGGTAAGAGAGAACAGCAGAGACGAGGCAGAGGGGAAAAAAATGCATGTGCCTGGGAGTATGAATCCAGAATACGCGTCTGACCCATATGAAAAGTGACCACTGAAGTCTTTTAAATAGAAGTTTGTGGGTGAATGACATGATCACTCACTGATAGAAAACACTGGCAAGAGAGCATATATGGGGAGAAAGATCATAAACCTAATTTTATAGATATTGAATTTAAGATGTCAGAGATGAAACGTCAAGAAGGTAATTGGAAGTTTAAGTCTGAAACTAAAACTACAGCCTATGATTTCCTCACTTCCTTGTTGCCCACTGTGGAATTTTTGTTCATCAATTATTATGCTTTATATTAAACCCCATGTTTCCATCAGAAATAACCCATTATGTAATTACTATTTTTTTATGTTATCTTTTTCTTACTGGTGACAGACTAACAGAGTCATTTCCTCTATGCCAGAGAAGTCAAAAGGGACAATTATATTGATACCTGTGGGGAAAGCCCATCTTTAATAATTCAACCTGAAAACTAGAGGGACATCCTCCAGGGCGCTTATAAAATATTCGGAACCTATACGAAGAAAACTGCGAAGCTTTACTGAGGTCCATGAAAAAGACTTGATTAGAATATCAAGATAAAGCATTAACTTATTGCTATTTATATATAAGGAGCCCTGGTGGCATAGTGGTTAAAAGATCAGCTGCCAACCAAAAGATCAGCAGTTCGAGGCCACCAGCTGCTCCTTGGAAACCCTATGGGGCAGTTCTATTCTGTCCTATAGGGTTTCTAGGAGATGGAATGGACTCGATGACAACGGGTTTGGTTTGGTTATTTATATATAAATAGTAAGAATTGAAATTATAAAATTTATATATATATATATATTCCCCTCCATATTAATCTACAGATATAATGTAAACCAATTTTTACTTAAGTTCGTTAAGAACTAAAAACAAATACCTAATTATATGATTGATTCATTTCGAAGAAGAAGTGTCTAAGGATTGCAATTTTCTTTTTAAAGGAAGCATGAAGGAGGAAGATTGTCTCTGCAAGATAGTAAAATATACTTTAAAGCTACAATATTTAAAACCGGTGGTGTTGGCCCAAGAAAAGACAGATATGTAAGTGCCATATGTTGGAAAATGCAGAGGAAGAAAGTATATGTGTAATCATAGTATTTGATCAAGTAAGCCCTTAAAATCCAGGGAGGTTATAAAAAGGGGCATTAAAAAAAAGGGGAGAATGCTGAACACCTGAAAGGAAAAAAAAACTAAATAAGATTCCTAACCCATATATGACACAAAAATGATAAAATGCATTAATGATTCAAACTTAGAAAATTAAATCATATATGCATTAGTAAAAATTTGATTAAATGTATTGTTAAGGTCTTTTTAATTTTTTTATTTTTCCTAATGGATAGAGTATTTTTAAGCAAAACATGAACACCAGCAACCATGAGCCCCTGACTGATATTTAGTCCATGGAAAACTGAAAGCCTCTACAAAATTAAAAGGCAAGCAAATTCTGCATAATATTTTCAACATATATGAGTGATAAAAATAAAATTATTACAAAATAAAGAACTCTGATAGATAAATGGAGAAGGATATAAAGAAACATGTAAATTAAACTAAGGAATTCCAATGGCCAAGAAGCAAAATGAGACAATTTTCAAATACAATGAAAATAAGTTGTATGCAATTTAAAATAACAAGGCAATGAAAAACAAATTTTCATCCATGAGATTGTCAGATACTTTAAAAGTATATAATAATACTCAGTTTGGGCAGGGCAATACTAAAGCAAAGGTGTAAATTGGGACATTTGGGTAATATGTACTACTGTGTTATATTTTATCTCAGAAATATATCTTTTAAGAGTATTTTTAAGGAAATATATTATGCTGAAAAAATATGTTAAGAGTAAACAATGTTAATAATTATTAAAAAGCACTGAATTGGCTGAGGTTGCACACTGTAAAAATCTATTATTAATATTATGAAGTTTTAATATTCATTTGTAATTGGAATACGCTTACAGAGATAAAGAAAGCTACTAAATCTTCTTTCTTTCCCTTCTTTTGTGGTCAAACCAGAGATCTAAAAATGATTTCTTGAGGATAAAATAGCTTTAAATGACATGGTACTCCCATATGGCTGTTCTTGTACGCTTCTGCTTTTTAAGGCTAATTATAATGT
The DNA here is from genome assembly GCF_000243295.1 of Trichechus manatus latirostris. Lineage (NCBI taxonomy): Eukaryota > Metazoa > Chordata > Mammalia > Sirenia > Trichechidae > Trichechus > Trichechus manatus. The sequence goes on from NW_004443988.1 coordinate 695,876, forward strand.
AAATCTTGGTTATACTGAATTTATCCCTATTTATGGATTTTAGATGTTCCTATAATAATGTGTAAAATTTAGATAATTTTGAAGTTTAAAGAAGAAAATTATGAAGGGGTACTGAAGAGAGTTGGGTGTAGTTATAAAAAGGCAACACGAGGGATCCTGGTGGTATTGGGACTCTTCAGTATTTTGATGGTGGTAGTAGATACGCAAGCCAGCACAAGTGATAAAATTGTGTAGAATTTCATGCACACACACAGGAACACACAAGCACAGGTAAATAAGTAAAACTGGAGGAATTTAAGTAAGATCAGTTATTCATGTCCATATACTGGTTGTGATATTATATGATAGTTTTGCAAAACGTTACCATTGGTGGCAATAAAGCAAAGTGTACAAGGAATCTTTCTGTATTATTTCTGACAACTTTATGTGAATTTACAATTATCTGAATAAAAATTTTACTCAAAATTATGAAGCCTGGAATAACAGACATGCAATGTAGCACAAAAAAAATTGAGAACCCAGATCCAATAAATGTCAGAATCTTTTCTCTGGCCTATTTTATTAATGTTCACACTTGTTCATGACAGCCTTTGTTATCACAATAGGGAAAGTATGGGCAGAATTGGAATTGAATGGAGAAAAAGTTAAAATATTTATACTCATAAAACCTCTGTGAAAGTCAGCTTCTTTGAAGTAATCTTGGGTCACTATATCTTTAGCTCTGGTGATGATTTACAGATGTCATAAGATGAGGAAATTAACTAAAAATCTACAAATCAAATAGTCTTTTGTTCTTGTAATGCAGGAACCATATGGAACCATAAATATGCATTTGTACTTAAACCCTTATACGTAAAATATATTAAAAAGTGAGGATACATATATATATGGTTAAGTGTTTAAGAGCTCGGCTGCTAACCAAGAGGTCAGCAGTTTGAATCCACTCGCTCCTTGGAAACCCTATGGGCAGTTCTACTCTGTCCTATAGGGTCACTATGAGTCAGGATCAACTCAACAGCAACGGATTTTTATATATCGTACACCATACACACACATACACACACACACACTCACCCCCACACCCACACACATACATACACACATATAGATAGATAGATATTATTGACTTTTTTTGAAACTTTTATGCTTTCTCTGATGGCATGCATAGGGTTCTGCTTCCTGAACACAGTGAAGGTCTGTAACATCACAGTATATTCTGTGCACTGGCCGTTGCTCCTGATTTTTCCATCAATCCAGCTGACTTCTCAAAGTATGCAATTCTGATTGTGGTATCTGGCAACTTCTGGCTCCCCAACGTCACAATTTTCAAACTTCATCTCTGACCTGTGCTCGTTTAATTCCCGATTGCAAATTATTTAATAACCATTCTGATCTTCCCTCATTTAATTTTTAATTGCAACTCATTTGTTTGAAGAACTCAACCCAGCCTCACACAAAGGCATAGTCACAGATTAACACGTTTTCCTTCAAATAATTTCAGAACTAAGTGAATGTTATTTTCCTCCCTTGATAATCTATAGAAAAATTATAGAAGAAGGAGGAAGGACCATCATCCTGCTCAGTCGATAAAATGCCACTGACTCAGACTATAATTTGTTTTAAATCTTTGTTACGTCTTCCTTCTTGTTACTTATTAGCATCTCCTCTCTTATGACCTCAACCCTTCTTTGTACAAGTACAGTGTGTTAGCCACGTCTTTTAGAAGGTGCCTACACATATTTAGCTAGAAAATCATTCCCATCTAATGGCTTGTTTTAACAGGTCATTGAGAATATAAATGAAGGAAGTGAATGAAGACTCAATTATGCCTTCACCCAGCAGGGGGACGTTTACTAAATGAACTGAATTTGGTGTCCTACATATCCATCCTCAGATGCTATACCTGGTTTACAGAAACAAAGCCTATGTCTATAACAGAGGACTTGAGCTCATACTTGCCCTACTACCTCATCTCTCTTTCTAATCCCAATCAGATCCATTGGCTTAGGATGGTTCATTCTCCTCATTCAGACGTTAGGCATTTCTCAAGTCTCAGCCTCCAAAACTGGTCCATCCTGTCCATTGGCCAGTGTTCACTATTCTGCCTGTCTTTCCCAGGCTTACAAGTCTACTATTCATTGTAGTTTCCTATGTCCATGCTGTAGCCACACCTGTAGGCCTTCCTTACTACATGACCAGGAGTGATCACCACTGTGATCTACCAAGCACTGAGTTGCTTTACCCATTTACTAGGAGCCAATGAGAATGGTTTTGTGTAATCAGAACTGTTGTAAGCTTCACAAAGGAACAGAAAAAATGCTAATGTGGCCACTAAGAAGTGATAATCAAATTGAAGAGCCCTGAAATTGCAGTCTACTGATAATGTCGACAATCATCTCTCAGTTTGTTGTACTGTGGTGGCTTGGGCGTTGTTGTGATGCTGGAAGCTATGCCACGGGTATTTCAAATACAAGTAGGGTCACCCATGGTGGAAAGGTTTCAGAAGAGCTTCCAGACTAAGACAGACTAAGAAGAAGGACCTGGCAGTCCACTTCTGAGAAAGTTGGCCAGTGAAAAACTGATGAATAGCAGCTGAACATTGTCTGATATAGTGCTGGAAGATGAGCCCCTCAGTTTAGAAAGTACTCAAAATATAACTAGGGAAGAGCTGCCTCCTCAAAGTAGAGTTGACCTTAATGACATGGATGAAGTCAAGCTTTCAGGACCTTCATTTGCTGATGTGTCATGGCTCCAAAAGAGAAGAAACAACTGCAAATATCCATTAGTAATCCAAACACATACAAAGTATGAATCTAAGACAGTTGGAAGCCATCAAAAATGAAAGGGAATGCATAAAGATCAATATGCTAGGCATTAGTGAGCTGAAATGTACTGTTATTGGCCATTTTGAATTAGACAATCATATGGTTTACTATGCCTGGAATGACAAATTGAAAAGGAATGGAGTCACATTCATCATCAAAAAGAACATTTCAAGATCTATCCTGAAGTACAACACTGTCTGATAGGATAATATCCAGACGCCTACAAGAAGAAAACAAAGGGTCATTAAAGAAATAAAAGATCAAAACGGATGTCAGAATAGATTCTGAAACTTACTCTTGTGCATAGAGCAGCTAAAGCGAATGGAAGAAATGATGAAGTAAAAGAGCTGAACAGAAGATTTCAAAGGGTAGCTCTAGAAGACAAAGTAAAGTATTATAATGAAATGTGTCAAGACCTGGAGTTAGAATACCAAAAGGAAAGAACATACTCAGCATTCCTCAAGCTAAAAGAACTGAAGAAAAAATTCAAGCCTTAGGGTTGAAATTTTGGAGGAGTCTATGGGCAGAATATTGAATGACACAGGAAGCATCAAAAGAAGATGGAAGGCATTCAGAGTCACTGTACCAAAAAGAATTGGTCAACATTCAATCATTTCAGGAGGTAGCATATGATCAAGAACCGATAGAATTGAAAGAAGAAGTCCAATCTGCACTGAAGGCTTTGGACAAAAACGAGGCTCCAGGAATCAACAGAATACCAGTTGAAATGTTTCAAAAAATTAATGCAACACTGGAAGCTCTCATTCATCTATGCCAAGAAATTTGAAAGATAGCTACCTGGCCAGACTACTGGAAGAGATCCATATTTGTGCCCATTCTAAAGAAAGGTGATCAATAGAATGCCGAAATTATCGAACAATATCATTAATATCATCCACAAGTAAATATTTTTTCGAAGATCCTTCAGAAATAGTTGCAGCAGTACATCAACAGAGGACTGCCAGAAATCCAAGCCAGATTCATTAGAAGATGTGGAATAAGCAATATCATTGCTGATGTCAGATGGATCTTGGCTGAAAGCAGAAAATACCAGAAAGATGCTTATATGTGCTTTATTGACTGTACAAAGGCATTCAGCTATGTGGGCCATAACAAATCATGGACAACATTGTGAAGAATAGGAATTTCAGAACACTTATTGTGCTCATGATGAACCTGTGCATAGACCAAGAGGCAGTCATTCCAACAGAAAAAGGAGACACTGCATGATTTAAAGTCAGGAAAGGTATGCATTGGGGTTGTAACCTACTTATTCAATCTGTACGTTGAGCAAATAATCCAAGAAGCTGGACTATATGGAGAAAAATGGGGCATCAGGATTGGAGGAAGGCTCATTAACAACCCGCAGCATGCAGATGACACAACCTTGCTTGCTGAAACTGAAAAAGTCTTGAAGCACTTACTGAGGAAGATCAAAGCCTTCAATATAAAGAAACACTTCAACATAAAGAAAACAAAAATCCTCACAACTGGATCAATAAGCAACATCATGATAAACAGAGAAAAAACTGAAGTTGTCAAGGATTTTATTTTACTTGGATCTATAATCAATGCCCGTGCAAGCAGGGGTGAAGAAATCAAAGGATGTATTGCACTGTGCAAATCTGATGCAAAAGGCCTCTTTCAAGTGTTAAAAAGGAAAGATGTCACTTTGAGGACTAAGTTGTGCCTGACCCTTGCCATGGTATGTTCAATCGCCCCATATGTATATGAAAATTGAACAATGAATAAGGAAGATCAAGGAAGAATTGATGCCTTTGAATTATGGTATTGGTGAAGAATATTGAATATACCATGGACTGCCATAAGAACAAAGAAATCTGTCTTTGAAGATGTACAGCAAGAATGTTCCTTTGAAGCAAGGATGAGCATAGTGTCTCACATGCTTTGACATGTCATCAGGAGGGGCCAGTCCATGGAAAGTGACATCATGCTTGGTAAAGTAGAGGGTCAGTGAAAGAAATGAAGACCCTCAAGGAGATGGATTGACACAGTGGATGCAGAGATGGGCTCATGCATAGCAATGATTGTGAAGGTGGGGCAGGACTGGACAGTGTTTGGTTCTCTCGTTCATGAGGTCACTATGAGTCAGTTGACTCGATGGCACCTAACAACAACACCATTGACAATATAAAGAAGCTCTGGTGGTGGAGTGGTGAAGCTCTCAGATGTTGACCAAAAGGTTGGCGGTTTGAACCAACCAGCCACTCCACAGGAAGAAAATACCTGGCAATCTTCTCCCGTAAAGATTGTGTGTGTATGTGTGTGTGTTGTGTGTCATGGAGCGGATTCCAACTCACAGTGACCCTATAGCGGCCTCATGAAGATTACAGCCAAGGAAACCCTAAGCAGCAGTTCTACTCGATCCTACAGGGTCACTATGAGTTGGAATCAACTTGATGGCACACAGCAACAATATTGATAATATGAAGACTAGCAATCAAATGGTTAACCTGACTTTCATATTATGAATACTAACTGGCAATCAGCTTGGGACAAATTAGATATACTGAAGAATTAGAACAAATCCATTCTATTGAATTTTTCTTCAGATCATATAGCTGACAGCTAAATGCCTTCTGGTGGGTATGTTTCTTTTTTTTTTCTTTTCCCATGTTAATATAAGCAGTAGATCAGTTTTCCAATAGTTCCTGGAGCAGCGGTTGACAGGTCCTGTGCGTGGGAATGCTAGGAATACATCTCAGAGCAAATGAATGGCAGAAAGTAATAGCTATGGTCAGTGGAAATAATGCAATCAGGGCTTCAATTAATAATTCAGAATGGTTTACAGACATGCCCTATCTAGCTTCACTGTGCAGCAGTTATTTCGACAATGAGGTACAGAGTTTTTTAAGTTAGAAACTCATTAAGATTGGTAACCAAACTCATAAGCATCATTGCTGATTTTGCACAGAAAATAGAGTCAAATATAGCAACAGCTCTTCTCTATAGACACAATTGTTTTTAACTCATCTCTGAGCCCTTTTAGAACTATATCTTCAGAACTACAATTTTGTGATATTTCTGTCATTGCTGATATTAAGGGCAGAATCACTTATAAGGCTCATTTATGATTCAGTGACTCTCCTGAGTGAGACTGCATATTCAGTCAGAGTTTATGTAAATGTTTTATAATTATGATGATAATAAAATAATTCAGTTGCCTTTTAGGGAGCATTTACTCTGTGCTAGTTGCATCTAGACATTATTTTATTGTAAACATAATCTTCAAGGAAAGAAAAGAAAGAAATTCTGGAGAACTGAGGCACTACATTCATATATGAGTTCCATTAAGTGCCCCTAAAGTCAGCTGTACTTCAAAGCTCATGGTCATAATAGTGATTGTAGTTATGAACGTAGGCCTTAGAGGAAGATGAATGAGTTGCAGACAAAACTCCATTATTTACTAGCTTTTTGGTCTGGATTAAAAATATTTCAGTTTCCTCATTTGTAAAACAAGGATTTCAATAATATATACTTCATGAAATTGTTGCAAGAAACAGTTCTCACAGTCCCTGGCTCAAAACAAATGTTAGCTGAGATAGTTAATTTTATTATTTATCACTAATACACATTCACTCTTATGCTCAATCTTTAAATATATTATTGTTGCCTATGATTTAATCTCTCCTGTACTAAACATTAGAAACTAGAAATGATCAGTGCTACACATGCAAGTAGCAATGGTAACATTTCAGAAATGCCAAGAGGATTAAGTCCTCCTCAAAAATATACACTTTATTGTAAATAGCTGACAGCTTTAAATCTCATCATAAATGGTGTATTTCTGCTCTTCCAATATGGTAGTCACCAGTCACAAACTGACTATTTAAATAAAAAATAAGTTAATATAAAATAAAAAAAAATTAGTTCTTCAGTTGTAATATCCATATTTCAAGTGCTCAATGGCTATGTGTTGCTATAGACTTGGACAGTGCAGATATGGAACATTTCTGTCATTGTAGAAAGTTTTATTGGAAAGCAATGGATACCTTCAATTTTTTCTCATTAAAGTGCAAGTAAAGAAGTAATTATTCATTATTTACAGCTTTTGGTCAAAGTATGTTTGAATCATTTTCTAAGACCACATTTTGATAGGGAGAAAGGGAAAAAGAACACGAAGGCTCTGGGGAAAACATTCTGCATCTCTCCATTTCAAAGATACTCAATTTTGGTGCTATGTGCGCAAACACATTCACAGCATGTGGAATTAAGTCTGTAGATCGGACACTTCTAATAGAAGACTATCAGTGTTTCCCCGATCCTACCCATATTAACTAGCACCCCACTGTTTGGCATTATCCAAGGATATTGGTGTGAGCTAACCTTGCTCACAAGGAAAAGGTATCAGCCTGAGAATGCTCCTGAGTCAAGTTGAGAAATCAATCTCAGAGAGCTCGGTAGCAGTGAGATTGTCTGAAATGCTCTTCTTGCCCTTGTGTTGATTGCTCTCACCATATATTAGGAACAGTACAGATCTTGGAAGGCTCCAGATATTATGCCTTTGTACATTTAGAACTTGCTGTCAAAAATGGATGAAAGTAGCATTACATGTACACCCACACATATCCACAAACAAAAATCAAACAAACAATAACACCCAAAGAAGCCAGCAACTCTATTTGAACAGATCTTACTTTCCAAAGGAAAGCAAAACTCATCACTTCCCAGGTTAGAACAGCTGAGACCCATCAACCAACAGAAAACAATTTGTTCAGAGTCAAAGCTGTCACCGGCTATTACCACATGGAACGTGAAGAGCGGCTGCAGACCCCGGCTCCCTGATTCGAGCAGGCCTGCTCCCATTTCACTTGACAGCTGTGGACATTGGAATAATACAAAACATAACCTAATCAACAGACTGTGAAAAATCTGAAAGCTAAAGACAGATGTTCAACAGCCATCACCACCCTTCATATTTAATTATATTTATGTGGGGGAAAAACAAGTGATAAGTCAACTTCTTTAAGAAGCTGATTTTACCGTGAACTTAATGATGGATGGGTATGGAGTTCAAACAATGGCCCTTAGATGGTTGAAATCTAAGTTCTGGTGGCAGATGAGCCCATGATTGGGTCTGTGTTTCACACGAAAATCTGCATCTTTTCTGTTATTTTCAGGGGTACCTCATTCACCTTCACTGTTCTTTACCAACTAGCCTACCACTGTCGAATCCATGTCCAATAGGGACAGAATGTAGTTAGTACACACTGGTCATTGCCAGACAGACTAAAGGATAAGTACACTTTTTCCTCCTAACCTGAAAACAAACAAACAAACAAATTCTGCTTTCTGTGTTTTGAATCACTGAAGATTTCAAAGAAATCTCAGAGAAGAAAAATACTATGTCATCTGCTCCAGTGCCTGGTATCAGAAATGGCTTGTTGTAAATTAAGCAGGGGTCACAAGTTACCTGTCTACAGACAGCAGGCAGATAAATCAAATGAGTGAAGGGTAACTATCTTAGCTTCCACATTAGGGGTTCAACAGGTAGTTATGGGGACAGTAGCAATGTGAAATAATTTATGCCTGGTCTAAAGAGAGCAGGAGCTTTTCAGTCCAGACTATTCATGCCACTCAGGAATGCAGTCCTTGTGTACATTCTCTGATTTTTTTCTTTTGAGAGAAGCTGGAAATGTAACATTTTATATAAAATTGAATTTTTAAGTATTGTCAATTAATTAAAATTTTCCATCATTGCATGGGACTAAGGTGTGGGGGGCAAACAAAACAGCTCTGCAGTCTGCATATACCTCCGATGTTGCGGGCTTTGACTTGAGTTCAGAATTACTGAACTTTACAAATTAACACCGTTTCTCATAAGAGGTAAAGATGAAAGGAGCCTTATGTTTCCGAAGAGCAGCAAAGATAAGTGAAAAAGTGACCGGGCCAAAATTGTGAAGACTGGTGTTCTGCCAGCTCTTTCACTTATATGCGGAACAACTCTGAGTAAGTCACGTAGTCAGAAGCTTAGTTTCCTCCTATCAAAATTGGGGTCTCACCTGCCGTATCTGTTTCACCCGCTTGTTTTTGGAACATCAAATAGTGAACATACTTTTTAAATTTTGAAGTGTTCTCCTATTGCAAAGGAATGATTTATTGTTCATTTTTCAGCAGTGATTTGTCAATAAAAGAGACCATTGTTTATTATTCATGTTACTCTTTATCTTTCTGGAGAAAGGGGTATGTCTTAGTTATCTAGTGTTCCTATAACAGAAACACCACAAGTGGGTGGCTTTAAGAAACAGAAATTTATTTTCTCATAGTTTAGGATTTTGAAGTCCAAATGAAGGGTGCTGGCTCTAGGGGAAGGCTTTCTCTCTGGCGGTTCTGAGGAAGATCCTTGATCCTTGGTTCCTTGCTGATCTTCATGTGGTATGGCATCTACCTTCCCCTGTCTCTGCTTGCTTGCTTGCTTGTTTAATTTCTTTTATATCTCAAAAGAGATTGACTTAGGACATACCCTACACTAATCCTATCCATCAACATAATGAAAAACCCATTCCCAAGTGGGATTCTAATCACAGGTATTAAAAAAAAAAAAAAATCCAAAACCAAATCTGTTGCCATCAAGTTGATTCCGACTCATAGCAACCCTTTAGGACAGAGTAGAACTGCCCCACTGAGTTGCTAAGGAGTGCCTGGTGGATTCGAACTACTGGCCTTTTGGTTAGCAGCCGTGACACTTAACCACTATGCCACCAGGGTTTCCAATCACAGGTATAGGGGTTAGGATTTGCAACACATATTTTAGGGAGAAACAATGCAATCCATAAAAGGGTGTGTTTTGAGTACTAATATATGTAATCGAAACGATACCACAAAAATTTAATCAAAATGAATGTCCATCAATGATGAATTAATAAGCAAAATGTGGCTCATAGATACAATGGAATACTACTTCAGCCAGGAGGAGAAACTAAGTACAGATACATGCTACAACACAGATGAACCTTGAAGACATTATGCTGAGTGAAATAAGTCAATTACAAAAGGACAAATATTACATGATCTTACTTATATAAAATGACAAGAACAGGCAAATTCATAGAGACCAAAGTTTACTAGTGGCTACCAAAGGCAGAGCCCTGGTGGTGTAGTGGTTAAGAGCTACAGCTGCTAAACAAAAAGTCAGCCATTCAAATCCACCAGCCACTCCTTAGAAACCCTATGGGGCAATTCTGCTCTGTTCTATAAGGTCTCTATGAGTCAGAACCTACTCAATGGCATCTAAAAACAAAAACAACAACCAGGGATAGAGGGTGGGGGGAGAAGGGGAGCCACTATTTGGAAAGCAATGAGTTTTTGTTTTTGGGAAATGGGAAATTTGGCATCAATTAAGGGTAAGCTTTGCCCAAATGATTAATGTAATTGACATCACTAAGCTGTATACCTGCAAAACATTGAATTGGCAAATATTGTGCTATACATATTTTTATTAAAAAAGGGTGGTGGGCAGCTGCTGAGGCTGCTTACGCACAACCAAAAACCTCACGGATTAGTTTTCTTGGTTTGGAGGTTTACAGTCATGGTTTCAAGGGACATCCCAATCAATTAGCCAATTATTGTTTTTCATTACTTCTGTTCTACCTCCTAGTTTGTTGCATAGTGACCGGGGTCTTAAAAGCTAATGAGCAGCCATCCAAGGTACAACAATTGGTCTCTATTCACCTCAAGCAACAGAGGAACTAGGAGAGTCAGGAATCTGATGAGTAAATCAAATACATGTCTGATTGTCTCCATGAACAATTGCTTCCTCTGCCATGAGACCAGAACTGGATGGTGCCCAGCTACCATTTACTAAATGTTTTGATCAAAGATTCTCTGGAAGAATCCTAATCAAAAGGGGAGAAACACAGAATAGAATTTTAAATTCTCAATGGAAACCAGAATTTCTGGAGCCATTGAGGCTGGCTGTTCCCCTGATACCACTGCCCTGGGGTAATCTTCAAACTTTAAACCTTAATCCAAGACTATTCCCTGAAATTTTCTTTGAACCAAAAAATAACTTATTTTAATTAGTAAAGTACATCTACTTTGAGCATTGTGTTCCTTTAAAGAATTATCTATGTGAGATCAAATTGACAACGGCAACTCAAAACGTTGGATGGGAAGCTTAAGGCGCAATGAGTTTAAGACAGTGGTGGTGAAATAATGAGGAAAAAGATAGGGAGAATAGGAGCACAACTTAAAGAGTGTAACCTGTGTTGCTGAACTGCACATGTAGAAGCGGTTGAAATGGTGTATCTTTGGCTGTGTATGCTTTCACCAAAAAAATAATAAAAATAATTAAAAATATATACATATGAGTCTACAATTAATTTAAGTAATTTGCCTCACTTTAATGGGCATTAGTTTAACTGTTCGTAAAATATAATAATGATACTCCCTATCCCTATTTAGGGAAATATTTTGAGGCTAAAATTAATTCAAAGATACTTAAAATTAAACTCAGTAAAAATATAAAGTAGCATTTTCATCTTTGATTGTGATTATGATTATTAACTACCATTTTTCTTCCACAAGTGTTTGTTGTCTACGAAAAAGAGAAATGATTCAATCATTATACTATCATTACATTATTAATAATTATAATATTACTATATATAAAATTACTTATTGCATACCTATTCTGTACCAAAAAATGTAGCATTTTGAATAAAAGATCTTTAAAAGATGTGTTATGGCCCCTAGTGATGGGGGCTCTGCTATGATCCAGCACCCTTCTCTTTTTTTTTGGTGAAGAGTGACCCAGTTTTATTTGGGTCAGCAATATTCCCAGCCCCAGGCTCAACGCTATTTCCCAGAGCCCCTTGCAGCATGGGGTAGGCATCTGATAGTTCATGCTGTGTCAGAGAAGCAAAGTCCACGGGAGTTATAGGAAGCTTTTTCTTTGTCTCTGAAACGAAACAGAAGAGGCTGGGCCATTCATTCTCCTTATTTCTACCTGGAACACAGACACTGTGTCTGGAGCAACAGCTGAGGTGACAAGAACAGGGAAAGGCCAAGAGAATTGCAGATTTGTTGTCAGTGACATTGTCAAAGGAGGGAACCAGTGCCGGCAGTTGACTCAGTCCACATTTCTTACTCTGTAAGAAATATAATCTTCCACTTGTTTAAGTCTCTGTAAATTGACTTTCTGAATCTTACCTCCAAAAACAGTTCTAATTTATGAGGGAGGTATTATCTTGATTTTTAAAATGTTGAAACAAAGGCAAAGAGGAGTCGACACTTTATTCAATGCCATCCAGCACACTGAAATGAAAACTAGTCTGGGTGATTTCCATTTTCATGCTGTTAACCCCCGAAACCAAACCAAACCCATTGCCTTTGAGTCAATTCTGACTCATAGCAACCCTATAGGACAGAGTAGGACTTCCCCACAGGGTTTCCGACGTTGAAATCTTTACAGAAGCAGACTACCACACCTATCTCCTGTGGAAGAGCTAGTGAGTGCGAACCATGGACCTTTTGCTTAGCAACCCAGTGCTTAACCACTGCACTACCAGGGCTCCATCTGTTAACTCCTATGCTATAAGAAAATGAGAGCCCACGATAAGCAAAACATTACTGAAGAAGAACAACAAAGTGAGAGGCCTCATACCACCTGATTTTAGAACCTATTGTACCACCATGGTAGTCAAAACAGCCTGGTACAACAACAGATATAGAGACCAACGGAACAGAATTGAGACTCCAGACATAAATTCATCCACCTATAAGCCCAACAATGCTAGCATTAATCCAAAAACCACAAAATAATAAATGTGAGAGAGGTTGTGGAGAGACTGGAACACTTATACACTGCTGGTGGGAATGTAAAATAGTACAACCACTTTGGAAATTGATTTGGCACTTTCTTAAAAAGCTAGAAAAAGAAGTTCCGTGTGATCCAGCAATCCCATTCCTTGGAATATATTGTAGAGAAATAAGAGCTGTCACATGAATAGACATATGCACACCATGTTCATTGCAGCACTGTTCACAATAGTAAACAGATGGAAACAACCTAGGTGCACATCAACAGAGGAATGGATAAACAAATTATGGTATATTCACACAATGGAATGCTATGCAATGATAAAGAACAACGATGAATCCGTGAAACATCTCATAACATGGAGGAATCTGGAAAGCATTATGCTGAGTAAAATCAGTCAGTTGCAAAAGGATAAATATTGTATGAGACCACTATTATACGAACTCAAGAAGAGGTTTAAACACAGAAGAAAACATTCTCTGATGGTTACAAGGATGGGGAGGAAGGGAGAGGGGAATTCACTAACTAGATAGTAGATAAGAATTATCTTAGGTGAAGGGAAGGACCACACACAATACAGGGGAAGTCAGAACAACTGGACTAAACCAAAAGCTAAGAAGTTTCCTCAACACAACCAAACACTTAGAGGGACAGAGTAGCGGGGGCTTGGGTCTGGGGACCATGGCTTCAGGGGACATCTAGGTCAATTGGCATAACAAAGTTTATTAAGAAAATGTTCTGCATCCCCCTTTGGTGAGTGGTATGTTCCCTAAACATTCCACCCAGGGAATGTCAGTGATGGATGAAGACATTTCAAGGTTTTCTTCAAAAAGGCAGAGTTGACCTAATATCTTTGTATTCTGATGTATTCTCCTTGGGAGTTATTTCCAATGGAAGATGCTTTCTTTGGCTTTTTGCAAATCTGAGGACCAGTAAAAATGTCTCAGAATTTTCTCTTTAGCCTTGCTAGGCAGAGAATTCAGGAAGATTTGTGAGCCCTTGAGTTTAACTCACTTATTACAGAAGATACAAAGATATCTGGCAGCAGAAGATACACAGGATAGCTGACTGAATAACTACACCATGAAGCAAAAGTTCTAAAATAGATTCTGATGCTAAAATACTCAAGGGCCAATGACGATGATGATGTTGAATACTGGTGGATAGAGGAAAGGGATTGGGTGAGGACACAGAAACTAAGCATTCTTTAATGTCAGCATCTATAAATAAGCTAAACACTTATGTTTCATTTAATCTTCACAACAATTAAGAGAGATAGGCATCACTATCCCAGCTTTGCAAAGACGCTTAGAGTAGTTTAGATATTTGCCTTAATCTGTACAGTTTTTAAGAAGCATACTTGGAATTCCAATCTAGGTTGCCTGAATTTACACCACTGTCTCAACCACTAAAGTACAGTGTTCCATTTCCAAGAGCTTCACAGATATAGGTCAACTGCAGCCAGATGTCCATGGACTTATGGACTGCGATTGTTAAGATTGTGTGTCAACTTGGCTGGGCCATGATTCCCAGTGGTTTGTCAGTTATAATGTAGTTTGGCAGTTGTATAATGATGTGATCACCTCCATGATATTGTTTGATATAATGTGATCACCTCCATGATGGGATCTGCTGTGAGTAGCCAATCAGCTGAAAAGGAATTTCCTGGGAGTGTGGCCGCATCCAATGTAAGTGGACTTTCTTGCAAGTCTTGTGGGCTCTTGTTCGCACTGGATCCTGCAGTTGGCTCCTGTTAGCCTGACCTCACGCTATTTGGATTGGTATCCAGATTCTCTCACTTTCTAACTGTGTGACCTGGGGCATTCATTGCAAATCACTTTGCTTCAGTTTTCTCATCATTAAAATGGTTATAGTATTGACTCATAGATTGGTTGTGAGGATTAAAAAGTTTAGTGAATTTTAGCCATCATCGTTAGGGGTAACTTTAGACTGCTAGACATTCAGTGTGTTTATTTGGAGTCTAAATTTACTCTAATCTCGGATAATGGTTGCAACAAGGCTGAAATAACGTGAACTCTAGAAAGTATATATGTATCATTTCTAAATAAATTTCATTAATTCATCTTATCGGAAGTTGTTCTTGAGGAAATATAAACTAGATTGATTTAAAATGAATGAGCTAAGATATATGGAGACATACAAGAGATCATGTAAATGATGTGAATATACATATAATACATCTTACAAATTATAGTAGACAGCTTTGATGGGGTGGCTGCTCAGGTGGCCATCCTCTCTGTAAGAACTGTCCAAACCACACATGGTGAAATAGGCAACCAGGTTTGAACCATATAACCCTATCTCCCTCACCACAGCACATTGAACTATTGACCCAGTTTGGCAAAACAGATTGTGTCTCCCGGAAGTAAGAACTGGAACAGAGAGAATATAGTCAATCCCTGTCAGGCAAATGAACTGGGAAATTGTACAATATTGGGACTGGAGTGATCTGGTACATGCTGAAGCAGATAAGCAGAAAAACAGGTCTATAGAAAGAGAAACAAATAATAGAACTCATACCTGAAGCCAGGCAGCTGAATTCAAATCAAGACTCTGTTTTTTTTTTTAAACCAGTTTATGTGACTTTAAGGAAGTTACTTAACTTCTATCTGACTCAGTTTTCTCTTTCACAGGGTGTTATGATAATTGAATGAGGCCATATATGTAAAGTTCTAGGTGTTTGGATCATGGAGCACACTCTATAATAATACCTCTATGACTATCTTCTCAACCATCCCTGTTGTTATGTGTCAGCAAGTAAGAAAGGGTGGGAGGACACTCAATACCTGATAACTGTCTACTTCTTGGTCTAGTCCTGGGTAAGGGGACTTTGGGGTTTAGGAATCCCTGAAATATTCCTGTGTCCTTCGAATACATTGTCTTTTTTCCCCCATTAATGATGGTTTGAATGTTTCAGCCTCTTGCAAACACATCATCCCTGACAAAGAAACATCAGTTTGTGCTGCCCTTTGGGATGGCTTGAGCAAACTGTTCTTGACATTTTGGTGAACAATTCAGTATTAAGTACACCCACACTCCCTTGCACCTGCACCTACCCCTGATATAAAGGCTGTTATTGGATACATACAGAAATCTCTCATTGCTCCATTAGAACAGTAATAATCAAACGGAGTGCTAGACATGAGAGTGATATGAAATTCACAGATCATAAAGATGCCTTCAAATTATTATTATAATCTACATCTAAAATCATTTCTGTTTCATAGCTCCCTCTAGTAAAAAAAATAAAACTCATAATTCAGTTAGGTAGTTTCTAGATGTGGTTGATATTGAAAGAAACTCAAAACATATTCCCTAAGACTCTCTTATAGATAAGACTGACATAATCATAAAAAATATAAATGCTATTAAATAGACTATAAATTTCAAAATGATACAGGAGTGCAATAACCAGCCAGAGATTTGAAGGAAATAATAAAAGCAAATGAAATCCAAATAGAACCCTGCCTCCCCCACCCCCAGCAGAGATAATGCCAGGGCCAAAAGACTCTGATCAACGAGTTTCTGCAATATGGCCTTGCTCAATTAAAGACTTAGGGTTTCAGAGAGCGCTGGATAAAGTGCTACGTGGGCAGCCAAACTGCAGTGCCCATAAATCATTAGAATTTAAATAAAAGCATTCCAAAATAGATATATTATTTGTTTGTATCCAAAATAAATGCACTTTGTTGGAACTAGAAGAAAATCCATGTTTGTAAAATATGCAAACTCTTCCCATAAATCTAAATCAGAGATAATTTCTGGCTTTGAAGCTATGTGGTAATGTGCAAGCCATTGCAAAATGAGATTTTGGAGAACAAGTAATAAAATCAATTAAGAAAGTTCAGTCTTTACTGTAAAACCTAACTAAGCAAATATAAACCAAACTTCTTTGTAAAATCCCCAGAGATGAGCTGATCATTGCATTTGCAGCACTACTATTGAAAGCATTTATTTCATTGCAGGTACTTTACCGCACCACCCAGAAGTACACCTTAGCCAGGATTTAAGACCAGTTACATAAGCTGAGCAATATTGTAATGAGTGATACAATGCTTTTAAAAAAAAATCAGCTTAAAATATGCCACTGTGTTTACGATATAGCATTCATCAGCCATGCCCACCACTGAATGCCATGGTCCCAGGGTCAATGATGCCTTAAATTCCTGCCCTGTTGGCTCTGAGATTCCATCTCCATTTACATCTTTCTATAACATAAGTAGTTTCTAGATGTGGTTGATATTGAAAGAAACTCAAAACATTTTCCCTAAAATCCTCTCATGGGTAAGACTAACATAATCTGTTATAGATTGAATTGTGTCCCCCAAAAATGTGTGTCAGCTTGGCTAGGCCAAGATTCCCATAATGTGTGATTGTCTACCATTTTGTCACCTGATGTGATTTTCCTATGTGTTGTAAACCCTACCTCTATGATGTTAATGAGGCAGGATTAGAGGCAGTTATGTTAATGAGGCAGGACTCAATGTACAAGATTAGGTTGTGTTTTAGGTCAATTTCTTTTGAGATATAAAAGACAGAAGCCAGCAGAGAGACAGGGGGACCACATACCACCAAGAAAGCAGCACTGGGAGCAGAGCACGTCCTTTGGACCTGAGGTTCCTGTGCTGAGAATCTCCTCAACCAGGGAAAGATTGATGATAAGGACCTTCCTCCAGAGCTGACAGAGAAAGCCCTCCACTGGAGTTGATGCCCTGAATTTGGACTTCAAGCCTACTAGACTATGAGAAAATAAATTTCTCTTTGTTAAAGCCATCCACTTGTGGTATTTCTGTTATAGCAGCACTAGATGACTGAGACATATTCATGAAAAATAAAACTGTTATTAAATAGACTATGAATTCCCAGCTACCACCACTGACTGCTCTGACCAGGATTACAACAGAGGGTTCTGGACAGAACTGAAGAAGGATGTGGAACATAATTCTAACTCACAAAAAAAAAGACCAGATTTACTGGCCTAAAGGAGACTGGAGAAACTCCGACAGTATGGCCCTCAGACACCCCTTCAGCTCAGTGGTGAAGTTATCTCCAAGGTTCACCGTTCAGCCTGTGAGTGGACAGCCCCGTAAAACCAAATGAGACTAATGAGGTACAGTAGTCCAGTGACAAGGGCCAGAAGGCAGAAGGGGACAAGGAAGCTGGTGATAGGGAACCCAAGGTTGAGTAAGGATATTGTTGCTGTGTTGTGAGATTGTTAACCATTGTCATAGGGCAACATTTGTAGTAACTGTTAAATGAGAAACTATTTTGTTATGCAAGCCTTCATCTTAAGTGAGAATAACAGCACAATTGGAAGAGCATAGTCAATGTCACTGAACTGTGCATGCAGAAATTTTTGAAATGGTGTATCTTTGGCTATGTGTATTTTCACCAAAAAAAAAAAGGTTGAGAAGTTAGAGGGTTTACATGTTGTGGGGTTGTTAATCAGTCATACAACAATATGTGTACTACTGTTTCATGAGAAACTATTTGTTCTGTAAGCCTTCACCTGAAGTACAATTAAAAAAATAAAAATTAAAGTAAAAAAAAAATAGACTATGAATTTCAAAATGATGCAGGAATGCAATACCAAAATTGCCCACCAGTCTCCCATTGTCCTTCCTTAATATCTTAGTTAGCTAGTGCTACCGTAACAGAAATATCACAATTTTTGGTCCACAAGTGAGTATAGAAATTTATTTTTTAACGGTTCAGGAGGCTAGAAGTCCAAATTCAGGCACTGGTTCTAGCGAAAGCTATCTGTCTCTGTTGTTTCTGGGGGAAGGCCCTTGTCTCAGATTTTCTAGTCCCGGCATTTTCCTTGGTTCCTTGGCAATCTCAACATAACATCTATCATTCCTGTTTGTGCTTGCTGTTACTGTGCCTAAATTACTCTTTTTATATCTCAAAATCGATTAGGTTTACGACACACCTCACGTGAATATGGCTTCATTAACATGAAAAAGAAAACCCTATTCCCAAATGGGATTACATCCACAGGTATAGATAGAGGTTAGGATTTTAACACATATTTTTAGGAGAGACAATTCAATCTGTAACACTTAATAAACTTTACTTTTTTCAGAGCACAATGCGTCCAGTCCCAAAGAGTGAATCATACAGTTCATTTCTTTGTGCCAGACTTTTACTTTCTAGCCTCTCTTCTTGCAGGAATGGGTTGGTGTGTGATCTATTTCTGGTCAATGATACTTAAGGGAAAATCTTTATAAGAAGTGGGAGGGCTATTGTTAGGACAAACATTCCTTCCAGTTAATTTTGCTTTCAACAGTAATCATGCATAGGGCAGAAATGATACTTGAGGATCACTGAGTCCTTATTGTCATCACTGAGCTACTGACCCAACTCTGGAAATGCTACCCCCAGACTACTTAATCAATGAAATGTTAAATATATACATTGTTAAGCTTCTGTTACCTGAGCGTTCCTTCACTTCCCTCCAGATACATGTTATTAATTATTAATGCAGCATTTTTTCTGTCCTCACAACTCTCATTGTGCTAGGCTTGCCGTGAAGCCAACAGACCTACAGGCTGATAATAAAATTGAACATTTATTCATCTTTACTGTGCATTATCTGTAACATGCATTATCTCTTTTACTTTTCACCAAACCCTACGAGGTAGGTACTACAAGTCTACAAAGAGGAAACTGAAGCACAGAAGAATTGAGTAATTTGCCTCTAATCATACAACTAATAAGTGGAAAGGCTGGGTCTTAAGTCTGAGCAAGTGTTCAGAGTTCTGGCTCCAAAGTTATTCCTCCTATCCCTCCTAAGTTCCATCAATATTTCAGTTTTTGAGAATCAGATCTCAGTTTGCTGCCACAAAGGAAAAGGAAGTCTACAATAACTATAAAATGGCTAATGATAACCAAAGAAAAATATAATGCTTTTTTTTCCCTGGTATAATTCTGCATAGGAGTTGTTGGGACTGCAGATTTAATGGCTATATCTGCATTATTGCATCAGGTATGAAATTGGTCATAAATTCTTGCAAATTCAGTCTTCTGTTTGGACTGGTGAAATATATGAGTTTAAGAATGCTTTTAGTTTACGATCTTCTATATATAAGAATGAATCTGGAATCTGACACCATTCTCCTAGTGTGCAGGATGGTACCTCTGGCTGAAGTGTCTGCATGTTTGAATGTTCATCGCATAGTTCACATGGAATCCTGTCCTTCTGGCTTGGCAGTGAAAACTTGATGTTCAGAATACAAGACTAATATAGTCATGGTAAAGTCTAAAAATGAGAAGGATGAGTAGGCCTCTATGACTTCTCAGAAGGCAAATGAAGACTGGAAGCAATAGGTGGGGATTCCCTGAGAGCACAGGCAGAAAGAAGCAAGACAAGAGATGTCGAGGCATTGGAGATGGGAGGCAAAGTGAAAAATCTGCTTTGGTCTCTCATGCAAGCACTCCATGTAAACAGTTAAGGGTAGGAATGGTGCCCAATACTATAACATTATTGGCTTTAACCAGGGTTTATTAAATAAGAGATCTAATAAATACAAGATACCTGAAGCCTAGCTAAGAGTGTGTGCTTCTTGCTTCTCTGCTCCTGCATCAATTTCCACCTAGAAGCACTACCTCCAATGTTAGGGTAAAAGTAGTTAAAAACGGTTCAAATATGATGTGATTCTTTGATACAATCAAAGATGCTTTCAATTACAAGTCCATTTTCAAACTTTTTCACTTATGTCTTAGGCTGGGTTCTCTAGAGAAGCAAAACCAGTGAAGTGTACACACACACACACACACACACACACACACACACACACACACACATACGTGGAGAGAGAGAGAGAGATTTATTGCAAGGAAATGGTTCACATGGTTGTAGAGGCTGGCAAGTCCCAAGTCCCTGGGTCAGGATCAGGTGTCAGGCTGGAGGTTTCTCCTGACTCACATAGCTGAGGGGGCTGAGGAACCCAAGATCAGCAGGTAAGCTGCTGCTCAAGTCCCAAGAACCAGAGGTCAGATGATGACAAGCCAGACGCAGGATCCAGAGCAAGCAAAAGCCGGTGAACTTTGCCAGAATGTCCATATATATTTACTACAGGCCACATTCACTAGGAAACTAACCTTACAACCGATTGGCTGCTCCTAGCAGATCTCATCATGGAGGTGATTACATTATGGAAGAACAATCAGTCCAGTGTCTGCCAAATTACATCATTACATAACTGCCAAACTACTAAGAATCCAAGCAGACACATAACCTTAACCATCACAACTCGTTTGTGGGATGCTCAGTATGCTAGGGCTTATGAAAAGATTTTCTTATATAGATGAGGAAATTGAGGATCAGAATGCTGATGGCTTTCCTAATGGCTACCCAGTTAGCATGTGGTGCAGATGGGATCCAAGTTAGTCATTCTGGATTGTCTTCAACTCACTCTCAGGAATCCTTATATGTTTTTCTCTTATTCTGAAGTTATTTCCTCATTTTTCTTGCTTGATGTTAAGTAGATCTACCCAGTGTTGGTCAGAAATAAATGCCCTTCACCTGGAAGGGTTCCTGGGTGCCACAAATAGTTTGCACTGGATTACTAGCTGTAAGATTGTTGGTTCAAACCCAACAAGCAGTACTGTGGGAGAAAGGCCTGGTGGTGGTCTATTTCCTTAAAGATTACAACCGAAAAAAACCCTATGAAGCAGTTCTGCCCTGTAGCACATGGAGTTGTAATGGGTTGGAATCAACTTGATGGCAATTTTTTAGGAGGGTTGTCCTAGAAGGAAACACTGGGGAAGGAGTCAGTGGGACCAGGAACCAATCATGCACCTTCCAAGCCCATTAATAACTCCATTTCTGGGACTTCTGGGTCAAAATCAGTGACTGAAAATTATTCTGCTTCTGCAGCTAGAAAATCACCTGAGGGAAGAGGTACTTTTAAAATGTAGTATTTCATGTCTTTAGATCATTCTGTTACTGAGAGAAAAGGAAACTTTTTGCCCCAAGTCATTACAGCAGTAATAGCTACACTGGTTTCTAGAATCACATGTGTTTTAAAACATGTCACAAGTACCACTGGCTGCTGCAGGAATAGCACCTTTACCTGACTTTCTAAAACACACAATAATTGTAAGGAGGGAAAAAAACCCCACAAAACCCCACCTTAAATCCTGAGAGACTGTAACTCTAGAAACAGCACTCTAGTAAAGAATTACCTGTTGTCACCTCTTTTTTTTTGGTGGTTGTTGTTATTGCTAGGTGCTGTCAGGTGGATTTTGACTCATAGTAATCCCTCGTTACAGAGTAGAACTTCCCCATAGGGTTTCCTAGGCTGTCATCTTTAAGGACCAAGATTACCAGGTCTTTCTCCTGCAGAGCCACTGGGTGGGTTCGAACAGCTACCCTTTCAGTTAGGGGTGTATTAAATATTTCTGTTCCACTCGCCACCGAAGAGTGGGTAGCGGGAGGTGTGTGTTGTAAATAACACCACTTCACTAATCCCTCAGATCTGCATACAGCTTTTGAAGTTCTTGCTGCACAGGTCTGCTCTCCCACCCAGGGTAAATCACTGCAAAGCACCATTTCCCAGCAGGGAGCTGTTAATTAGTTTTGAAGGCTCCTGCAGCTCCTCTAGTGCTTCAAGGAAGTACACAATTCCCAGCAATATACAAAAATCCTTTTTTTTCTTTTTTTTTACGGTCAGCGCAGACTGAGATTTTAAGAGCTTCCCATGGTTGTATGAAAGTTAAGCTATATGCAAGTGTGCAAAAACAAGGTTGTTAAAATTGACTGGGATAAATGCTTTGTTTATCTTGTGGCTGGGATGCAGGGGAACTCCACTAAAGTGGAAGAGAAAGGAGACAAAGTGCCACGTGCCTTAGGCTGCAAGGCGGTGGGCAGGGGGCGCTGCTTTCTGCCGCCAGGCTCATCCAGCTTCCGCCAGCCCAGCTACGTGCTGCCTTTTGTACTCCCAGAAAGCAACATTTGTTCATCTCAATCATAATAGACTATGTCTAGGGATAAAACGTTTAATAATTTTAGCATCTTAGAACGGATGTGGAGCTTAGAGAAAAGAGTTTTATTTCTTACACATAAAATGAGATACCCGATAGCCGACATCAAAACAGTCCTGATTGCCCTCACCACTGCATAGGAGAGCCAGCAGAGAGATTATTTACCATGGCCAAAAACACACTGGATTTGATTCCCAGTTTAACAAACATGTAGTAATCATCTACTAGGTACAATGGACTGTGTTTTGAATATTTAGCATTCTGAACAATCTCAGCTCTCAAAGAACTTATATATATATATCAACTTGTCTTCTTGCCATGATAAAATGCTGTCCCTTTGTGAGGACATATAATCAGTTATTTTTCTTCCACATCTCAATAAGATAACACCTGCAATTCCCCAGGGGATACGGCATTAATATTCTAACGGCTGGTGTATGGTGAGTGCAGTAAGAGTGTACAAGGGCTATGTCATTGAATTCCCCCTTCTCTACCCCCGAAAAACTTGGAATTAGAATGATAATTATCATCCCCATTTTACAGAGAGTGCAACTGAAGCATGGAGAGTTTCATTGTCTGGTAAGTATGTGACAGAAGGGTGAACTGGACCCTTTTTTTTGACTCCAGGATATGAGTTCCTTACCTCCACAAAACATTGTCTTTCATAATAAACTACAACTTGTTTGCTGGCTAAACATTCTTTGTCTGAGAGTCCCTAAATCTGTAGTAATGACCATTACTTGATCACACAAAACAATCCTGAGACTGGAAAGAACAGTACAACTCTAGACCCTTTAGATTAAAAAAATAAATAAATAAATAAATAAATATAAAGATTTATTGAAACAGCTATAAAGTAGATAACTCAACGCAAAAACAACAGATGCAATCCACCTTTGAGCCAATACATGAAATAAAACAGAGTATCTCACGTATTCCTACATCTCCTCTTAACTGACTTACAGCCACCCCTGACTCCAGGCTGCTTTCCCTCTGGTAAATCCTCCTAAGATTCCTATTTCCTTGATGTCCATATCGCCTCCACCAAGTCCTCAAACCCACCTCTTTTTCATAGCTATGTGTATGTAACTTACCTCCTTAGGGAATGTCAGACAACTTAGAGGACTCAGTTCTTCCAGGTAGCATAAAAACATACTCTAAATTTCTCCAGTTACATAAAACAGTTTCCCCTTTGTATCTCCTTCCTGTACAGACGTGGACAGCCATTTCTCTATTTTATTCCCCTCATCTGCATGGATATTATTACTGATTTATTAGTCTTCCTTAGCATTTTTCTATTACACTCGAGATCAGAGAGGCAAGATTTTCAGTGTTACCAAATGAAATTTTTCAAAATATTAAACATATGAGAGGGCTTTGTTATTTTTGTCATGTAGTATATTTAAAATCATCTCTCTTTTTTTTTTAATTTATATGATCATCAGTGAAGGTCAAGTCAAACTAAAGGGAAGAAAATCGTGGCCTCTTATAAGCCAGGCCAGGTGGGAACGTGCAGGGTCCCATGTGGCAGATCGGCAATTGGTAAACTGTGTCCTCTGGATTCCAAAAATCTTCATGAGGAAGTGTGGGATATTTAGTAAAGGTGGTAGGAAAAACTGTTGGGATAATCAAGTTACCTCATGCCATATGGATACATAAACTCCTGAGAATTTAAGGTGTTACTTCAAAAACTAAAAATATAAAATAGTAAAATAATGCATAATGAAATATTTTATTGATGTCTGTGATTACTTGAGAACGATTCAGATAAAAAAGAGTATTAAAAATCTTAATTCAGGAACACTTTTTAAATAGATGATAGACAAAGAAACAATTTCATTCATAAATAAAGTGTCCTTGAAAATCGATAAGAGACTTCCCTGCAACATGATACTATAGACAGAAGCACCACAGAGTCCCTCCACAGCAAAGATCTGAAAAACTAAGCCAAACAGAGAAAACATCAGTCCTGAAACCCTAAGCATCAAATGAAGAAATAACTCAGCCAAGCACCAAATGGAATAAGAAACTGACAGAGAACAGAGGGTGAGGAGAGATACATGCAGAGGTCACCTATTGGCTAATGCAGCACGGATCCACCATCTTGGACTCCTATTGGAGATCGGTGAACAGGGGTACTGGAAAGCAGCTTCATGGAGCTTCAAACAGGAGACAGAACAACCGGTAACCAGTGATATGCCCTTTCCCACCACCCACTCTTCTCCACCCCCACTCGGCCTCCTCTGCTTCCTGCAGCCACAGTCTCTTAGCCAGGAAGCACTGGCTTCACCCTGGTGCTGCTTGGATTCCACCTGCCCGCACTGGCCGGCTCCCTGAGTGCCATTTGTTGGCTGCTGGTGTTGCCTTTTTCCACTTCTTTTAATTTTTTCCATACTTATCAACATCTCCTCCTCCTTTCTCTCAAACACCTGACTCCATGTGCCATTTTTGCTTCTTCCTGAAAAGCTGTGAAACGCCACTTGAATGTGAAAGTGCTTCTCCACCTGTGCTACCACACTGGTGGGATCCCGGGCTTTTTGTTTGTTTGTTTTCTTTTTCTTTTCTTGAATTGGAAGCCCATTCTAGCCAGGCAGTACTGCGTGGCTTGGGACTTACGCCCTCAGTTCACACAGAAATGCAGAGGGATCCCGGAGGGCATTTCTTTTTTCTTATTTTTTTTCTTTTTTGAGGGATTTTTCTTGATCTTTTTTTGTTTGTTTGTTTTTCTTTTCTCTCTTTTTCCCTTTTTGTCTTTCTTCATTACTCAGTTTCTCATCTCTCTATACTTACCTTCTTTTCCTGTCTCCTGAATACCTGGTGCTGAGTGACACCCCTACCCTTTCCAGTCAGCTGTACTTCACTGCCTGTAAGCAACGTCCCCAGACATCACAATCCCACCGGTGGGATCTCTCGGGGTTTTGCTTTTCTTTCTTTTTTTTTTCTTCTCCTAATTTTTATTTATTCATTTTTTTCTTCTTCTCCGTTTTGTTTTTCTCCATTTCTCAATCTCTTATCTCTACTACTCCAACAACAAACTCCCTTAGCACTCTTTTTTCTTTGTATGTTTTGGCTCCTGTCCCTCTCTCCTCTCTCTCATCTTTCCCATACCCATCTTAGCTCCACACATCACAATCTACCCCCTCTGTCCTGCCTACCTGCACCATGTGCTGAACATCACACCCCCAAGCAACACAGGCATCGCCTACTGGAACCTGCCCTGCACTGATTCCCGGCCCATCCTGTTGGCCCTAGTATGTGCCACAAACAACCCATCCCAGAAACTCCTCTTTGGCTCGACCTGCCCTGCTGCACCATACCTGAATGACTGACCCTGCCCATTGGAGAAGGAGGTGAAAAGTACCATGCCTACAGTTGAGCAAACAACAAAGAACGCAGCCCACCTGCTCAGACATAACCAAATAAAACAAAAAAGCAGGATAAAACAAACAAATCTACAATCAATAAATGAGGAAAACAACTACTGAATGCTGCAAAGACAGCAGACAATATCAAACATTTAGAAAAACAGGACAGGATGGTTCCAGTAGGCATCCAAAATTAAACACCAGATGACTTTCCAGTAGAAGAAAAGGCACGAGAACTACCTGATAGGGAATTCAAATCTCTAATATTCAGAGCTATCCAAGATTTGAAGCAAAAAGCAGACAAAAAATGAGGAAAAAATAGACAAATTCATGGAAGATAGAGAAAAAAATACAATAATTCAGGAAAATAATGCAGTAAAAAAATGCCAAAATAAATTCACAACTAGAAATCGTACAAAAACAACAATTAGAATTCCAAAAGATAAACAACAAGATTTCAGAAATGGACAGTGTCATAGAAGTGCTGACGAACAGGTTTGAAACAGTGGAAGACAGGATCAGTGAAATTGAAGACAAACACTTGGATACAACTCTGTTTGAGGAAAAATCAGAAAAAAGAAAGAAGAAAAATGAAGAGACCCTGAGAATTATGTGGGATACAATCAAAAGCAAAAATTTTCGAGTGATAGGAGTTCCAGAACAGCGGGAGACAACAGAAAACACAGAGAGGATCA
>NW_004443988.1:723249-732093 GCF_000243295.1 Trichechus manatus latirostris
AAAAAAAAAAAACAAAAAACCCACAAACAAAAGGAATCCAGCACAGGAGAGTAAGAAGAACAAAGAAAACATCAGCAGCATGAAAAAAAAAAAAAAAACACTACAAAATGACAGCAATAAACTCACACCTATCAATAATTACATTGAATGTAAATGGCCTAAATGCACCCATAAAGAGACAGAGAGTGAAAAAAATAAATAAATCAATAAGAAAAGCACTAACCCAATAATATGAGAATGGAGTAGGAACGTGAACAAATGTTAAAAAAAAAAAAAGAAAGAAATATAATACAGTATGGTTAACAACCGTGTGAAAGACTACTTAACTTCTCTAGTAAATAAGAAAGGCATTTTAAAACAAGTGGGTACTCCGTTTTTGCTACCAAATTGTCTCAAGGCTGGTGATAGTGCAGTGAGGCAGACTTTTTCAAATGCTTCTATTAGGAGAATAAAATAACACAGTGTTCCATGTAAATCAATTTGGCTATGTGTTTCAAGATCGTTAAACATATTTCCACTGTTTTACCAAATGATTCCACTTCTAAGACTTTATCTTGAAAAGAACCTTTTAAATGTTAAAATGATGTACATAATGATGCTCATGACAATATTTGTAATTGCAAAAAAAAGAAAGAAGCATTCTACATGTCCAACGCTAGGAGAATGGTTACTTTATTTCAGACATTCATACAAAGAAATAGAGTTACTTTTGTTCTTGAAGAATAATATAGTCACCCAGGTTCAATGGTACAATCATATGAATGAGCAAAACCTACCCCTTCCTCTAGACAGAATCCCTGGGTGGTGAAAATGGTACTCTGAAGTGATCTACCTCTGAAATATCAGCCATTAAAAACACTACGGAGCACAGTTCTACTCTGATACACATGTGATCATCATTAGTAGGAACTGACTCCACAGCAACTGATGTTTTGGTTTCCTCTAGAAACTTTAATGTCAGAAAAGACACAAATTGGCTTTAGCTACAAAAGTAAATTGTGCCCTCTATAGTTGCAGTAGACAACCAATATTCCTACACAATGGCCCTGAACCATGCTACAAGGTGACAAAGTGACTCAGACTACTGTCTAAGAAGATCACAGTGAACTTAGAGGAAGAATCTAGAAGACGTTGGTGGGGGATAGTCAGTGAGGGATGAAGTCAAAGGAGGTTATGCCCCCACCCCCTACCCCACACTTAGAAGAGCAGGAATATGATCATGTCTTATCCTGCGCCCTGGCCCAGAGGTCCTGTGATGAGGGAAGGTGTGACAGGGCATGAGGTAAATGAGAACTCAGCACATACTTCAGAAATGGGATGATCAGCATGAAACAACACTCCAGATACAAAATTGGGAAGAATTTTGCAAGTTTGTTGTTAAGATCAAATGTCTATGTTCATGCATATGCATATATTACTTGGCAAGTAATAAATGCTTAAAAATTATAATAGCTTTATTCCACTAATATTTTAGCAAATGCTAAAGAAACTCTTACTGACACTTTTAAAGATTCCTCGTTTTGTGTTAGAAGGAACCAGGCAGACAAGAGCTCAGCCCTGATAACAATTCTAGTTCCACCATTATTAGTGAAGGGTTGAATCTCAAACTCTCTGGATTTCTGTTTCCCCATACACAGCACGGGAATAACAGTAATACTACTGGTTCCCAAGAAGAACTAAGATCTCTTCTTCAGAATGACTCTATACACTCAAGAGCCATAAAAATGCTGGGGATATTTGTATGTATGTGTATGTGTGTTTTATGTTTCTTCTTAACCTCTCTGTTTTCATTATCAGTAAACATCTCTTAAAATCTGAAAGGAGCATATGCTCTTTGTTTTGAAGTACAAAGGGAACCTGGGAAACTGCTCTGCTTTGTTCTTCCCCTTTGGGGAAGAGGAATCCTGGGAAAAGAACAGAAGGCAGAAGTCACGTCCCTAAGTCCCTGGGGAGTGGGAGAAAGCAGAGAGAAAAGGGGCTGAAGAATTATCCACAGTTTAAAGTCTGAAGGAGATTTCGTTCCTCTAATAGCTTCCCAGCTGAGTTATGGGAGCCATTTCCTGGAGACTACTAGGAAACTTTCCTTGAACCTGGTAAACACAGTCTAGGAACTGATTGAGGACCTCCCCTACGTAAGTACTATGGTTTTAACCAGTGGAAGAAGGAGAATCAATTTCTGTGCACATCATCTGGACAATGAAAGATTGAGACTACATTGATTGTATCATGACTCCTGTATAGATTTATGAGTGTCTACACATCATTTAAAACTCTACATTGCTCTATACTTCTTCTGCTGACCTGCCATATCCAATGGCAAGGGAATGGGAACAGAAGATTTCATCACTCATCTGCTTCCCACTTTAATAAAAAATGCCGGGGTTTTGGGATTAGGAGGAAAACATGTATAGATGCTGGTTTTGTAAATAAAAAAATTAGAAGAAAGTCAGTCCATGTTAGTAATTCATTTTCTCAGAGCATCACTGGGCCATTTGTATTTCTTTCCCTAACTCTATTTTATGGATTCCAAAATCAAAAGGTGCCAGATGAAAAAGGTTCTTTGGTCTGGATATTCACCTGTTAGCACAGATCTCATCTAAAAAAAAAAAGTCTTTGGTGCAGATTCCAGCTCTGCTTCGTATGCTTATTTTGGATTTAAATGACTTGCTAACATTAAACTTCATTAACTCTAAAATATATTAGCCTTGTCTTTTTTTCTACTTTCAACATTCAAAAAAGTGGTTTTTTTAAATTATGAAAAATCATCTCTAGTATGACAAAAGTCACAGCATGCAGATGATTTTGGGCACAGACTTCACATTCCATCTTTCTGTAAGCTAACAATAAATGTAAAGGCAAACGTTATTGCACATTTCCCCATATATATGAAGGAGGCATTTTCCATTTTGAGACTTTAGTGTAAAGATATCATTGATGTATTCCTTTTCTTTCAATTTCAAAATTTTTCTTATGTCTGCCTTCCCTAGACATCCTCAGGAAACTTGCAGGAGCACCTGTTTCTGAATTACAGTGCACAGGTGGCATTATTCTTTTGTGGCGTGGAGAGAAAGCTGTGCCAACCGGCAAGCTGGATGCCCCCCCATGAGGTGGAGTAGTGGATACGTCAGGCAAATTAGGGGCAGCCAGTGGCTGCAGAATTTGGAAGATGTTAAGGCTGCCCTCCAAATGTGTAAATATTCTGTAATCTCTTCAATCCAATCCACTCCTACACACACATTCACACTGATCCATATGATTTCCAAAAGCCAAGCTTTGATGGTGCAGCACTTTTTCCAAACCTTTAGGGACCAGCACTGGCTCTCTACAGTCTGCTTTTCAAGCCTGTATTCTTTGGTCTAACGTTCATGACTTTCCCTCTTCCAAATGACATCATTCCTAATTACTCTACGACATGAACCCTCCCCACCAGCTGACTAGAGCTTCCACTGGTTTGCATGAAAGACAGAAACTTACTTTAGGTTCCATGAGGCTGTGCATAGAGCTGTCATTTGCATGATGCCCAGGCATAGGGTACCCAATTGGATTGTGTGTGATCCAAAGAGGGCTTTAATTTTTAGGGGCTTTTACATGAACATAAAATATAATTTCATTCTTGGTGCATTATCATTGTGGATTATGTGACTGTTCACCTATACATGTTTCTGGTGAGTTTGAGGAACAATGTCGCCTTCTGCTTTCAATTGCTAAATTAATGAACCAACAGCACATACTGAGCACCTGCTTGTGCCAGACTGTCTGCTAAACATCTGTTTAGTTATTTAATTTTCCAGTGATTCAGTGAAATAAGGTGACAATCATTCTCATTTTACAGATGAGAAAACTGAAGACCTTCTCAAGGCTAAGCAGTCAACAAGTAGACCAAGATTCAAACTCAAGTTTATTGGACTTCTTTGTCAAGGTGGACTTCTGGAGGAGGTGGCTTTATCTTCAGATTGAATGAAGGTCAATGGTCAGTAAGACTAATGGATAGTTGATCTATATACTAGTATGCTATATTTGTCAACTAAAAATTATGTAAGACTCAGTTCATTCTAATACCTCAATCCAAATCCATCCAATCCCTACTCATTAATGGAAGTGATGGTAAACTGCATGAAGCCAGGGAATAGTGCTATGTTACTAACCATTTATTATGCCTGGCATAATGAAAATCAGGTCCTAGCCTCCAGCTTGAAACAGTATTTCTGGGAACGGTAGAGAGATGTAAGAAGAGGCAACTTCTCCAAGACTATCAAGCAAATGATCACTAAAGCCAGACTTGTCTGAATACTTATTACATACCCAAACTAGACCCAGGTGGTAGGAAGAAGGAAGAAGAGGAAGTTCAGTCTCCTTCCTTTAGAAGCTCAAAATCTGACCTGATTCCATCTTCCAATGCATTTCTTATGGGCTACACCCAGCCATCAATGATGTAAATAAAACATTCAGGTTTCTTGCAGAAATGTTACTCCACTATCCTTCATGCAATAATGCAGCACTTTGTAACAAGCTTTATAATGAGGCTATGAATTAAAGTGATGCATGGCTTTTCCGAGGTACAGTATGCATCACAACAGCCTGTATTAACAATTTAAAACCATATAATGTGCTTTATAAGCTAATAAAGTAGCTGCCTCTAAATGATTTATCAAATATGAATAATGCATCCAGAAATAACTTACAGGAACAGGGCCAGCCTTCTCCCTCCCCCTTCCTTGCTAGCTTTCCTTGCAGATGATAGTGAGGACCTGTGGGAGCCCACTTAACTGAGCTCTAGCCACCAGCCCTTTGCACTGCCAGGAAGCCTCCCGGAGTCCTCCCCAGAGCCTCCCTGCCTATTCCCCTATTCCCAGTATGCCAGCCTTTCTCTCTGCCTCTTCCCATTTCTGCTTCTCTCCCTAGTCTTTTTATGCTTGCTTCCTCTATGTTTCTACCCATTCCTGGTCTTCCTCATTCCCTCATCTTCCCAGCTTCATTAAAGAAAAGCCAGGAGACATCCTAGAAAGTTTCCATATAAAAGCAGCTAACCACAATACATTAAGCAGCAACCAGTCAGGAGAACACTAAAGGTACATAGTCCAGATGGAGAATGATTTCACATGGTGTCTAAGATATAGTCACATAAGAGTTTAAACTGCTCAAACCCAAAAATCATATATAGATTTTGTGCTCAGAACTTGTCAGTTGAACTCTGCCTTTGGACCTCTACATGATTATCTGAAGACTCACAACATGGGGGACCATAGTCTGGGCTTCTTAGGTAGAACTGAACTTTAGAAATATACGTATGTGAAACCAAAAGTACAGTTGAGAAATTCACAAGAGAACATTGCTCCTAACCTAACTATGAGAACTAGCTGGAAAGCCTACAAAAAAATCATAGCTTTCTAAAAACCCATCAGACAGTTGAGGATGCAGAGAAGCATTAAAAAAAAAACAAATTTCAGAAAGCGTTGAGCACTTCCTGGGAAAAAAGAGAACTGTGACTTCTGTAATCTCTACCAGAGGAGCGAGCAGGAGGAGAACAAATCCATCACAGGCCAGGATATTAAGGAAAAAGTCAACATTCTACAACTTTATAAAGTTTATTTCGGAGCTGGTAAAACAAATTAGAATCCTGAAGAGCCTCAGCCACACATTGAGTCTGCACCCACATGCAAACTCTTTCCAATGCAAAATGCAAAGGGATAATGTGCCAGCATGGGGTAGTGGTGGTTCAGTGGTAGAATTCTCACTTCCATGCAGGAGACTGAGGTTCAATTTCCAGACAATTTACCTCATGCGCAGCCACTGCCCATCTGTCAGTGGTGGTTTGCATGTTGCTATCATGCTAAACAGGTTTTAGCAGAGCTTCTCAACTACGGTGGATTAGGAAGAAAGGCCTAGTGATCTACTTCTGCAAATCAGCCTATGAAAACCTGATGGATCGCACTGGTCTGATCTGCAACCAACCATGGCATAGCAAAGACCGGGCAGTGTTTCATACCGTGGTGCACGGGGTGGCTCTGAGTCAAGGGCCAACTCAACGACAGATAACAACAACAGCAATGTGTCAAAGGATAGATGCAGGGAGGAAAAGCTGAGAAAACTCCCTTTCCACAAGTGCACTGCAGCTGCCCTCAGGAAATTGCAATAGAGCAGCAAGGAGGAGAGAACATAGAAAGCAGAGTGACGGGAACTGGAGATCAAAGAGAACTCAAAATCTGAAAGCTAAGACCTGTTCTGCAAAGTAGAGAGAGATCTTCCCGAGTTCAGAAGACTGGCAGCTCATTTTTGAAGTATAAAGAGATCTCTGGAATATCACCGGTCTTTAAATCCCAAGTCTTTCTAAAAAAAAATTTCTAATCTGGTCCTCAAAATTTTGAAACCAGTAGTGAACTAGATCAATTAAATGCCCAGATGTAGGTCACCAAAAGATTAAACTCACTGGCCTGACAAAGAAGTGTTGTGCTGTATTTTGGACCTAAACATTGTTTACCTCAGTCTCTAGTGTTCTTTTACACAAAAAGGCCAGCATGTATGCAATTAAAAAAAAAAAAGAAATCAAGCTATGTGATGAAGTAAGGAAAAGCAATTAACAGGTAGGAACATTAAAATAATAATAGTGGAGTTTTCACTTCTGGCAATGATAGAGTGACTTTTAGCAAACTACCCCTCTTGCCATAACAGCTACAAAACTGCATAAAATACTATAGGTAGCTGTTTTCAGGCAATAGAAAGCAGGTACCAGAAGAATGTGATCCCAAGAGAAAGGGAACTCATGAGGTGAGCTTCTCAATCACCCAGCTGTCTGCCTATAGAAAATTTCCCTACTTGGACAAAAATTCATAAAGCTCAGCTACAGCCTGAGTTGAGATTAGGAGGCAGAAATAAAAAATTGAGGCCACTGAAATGTGTTGAAACTGCGGGGTGGGTTATCTTAGATATGTCAGTTGTACAGAGTAGGGATCTAAAATTCACCGTGGGGGTTCTCAAAGAGCCTGTGATTGAGAGATGGGACGTATGTGTCCAGGAAGAGATCTACCAAGGTTAAGGAGAGAGCAGCTGCTACAAGGTTGAGAGCTGAACAGAGATACTAGGGGTTGAGCAGTGCTGGAGGATGTTGGAGTTCTGGCCCTGTCAGAGTGGAGAGATCTCATTAATAACTTCTTAATAGCTCTTGCATCCAGCTAAGATACCAGGAAGGCCACAACTGAGGAGTAAGGATCACACCTACAATACCTACAATAAAACATACCTTAAACTCACCTTAAAGAATTTATAACCAAGCCTTAACAAGATCTTCAGGGGAGATAGAATTTTAAGGTTAACTCTTCACAAAGTCTGAAAGCCTTAAGAAATTCTGTGAGCATCCCACAGATCTGTACCAACAAATAAAAAACGGCCTACATGTTGAAGGTATTCACCCAGAAATGTTACTGCCTGCTAAAACAAGAACAAATATTCTACAGAAGAGAGTAGAAAAAGATATTTCATGCAAACACAAACCTGGGAAAGCTGATGTGATTATATCAAATCACGCAAAATAGACTTTAAAACAAAGAGTATTTTATAAAGTGTCAAATCACAAAACGACATAACAATCATTAATATATATACACTAATTCATAGAACATTTAAGTAAAAAACAATTAAGGATAGACAATTTAGGAAAGAAAAAACACACACACAAAAAACAACTGTCAACCAACTTGACTGAATTGGCAATTAGCGAACATGATACCACTAAACTGAAGAATACACATTAATTACAAGTAAAAACACAACATTCACCAAGATAGACCATATGCTGAGCCATCCATCAAACTTAAAACGTATAATTGAAATATGCATGGCATATTTTCTGACCACAACAGTATTAACCTAAAAATCAATAAAGATAAAATAATTTTAAAAATCTACACACATTAGGAAATTAAACAACACAGTTTTAAATTACTCTGGGTAAAAAATAAATCACAAGAGAAATTAAAGCATATTTCAAACTAAATGATACAAAGAAAACATGGACTATCAAAGTGTGTGAAATATAGCTCAGAAGTAATTACAAAGAATTTAATAGCTTTGCATGCCTGTATTAGAAAATGAAAAAGTATAAAATCAATAATCTAAGATTCCACTGTATAAAGGTAGCAAAAGAAGAGTAAGTAAGTCCAAAAAAGAAGCAAATATAGATACTAAAAATAAAATAACCTATAGAAAATCAGCAAAATTAAAAGTTGTTTCTTGGTAAGAGTAATAAAACTGATTAAAAGACCCTCAAATAACTAATGAAGGAACAAAAGAGAAAACACAAATTATCGATATCAGGAATGCAAAAAGGAAACACAGGAGTTCCGGCAAACGGGCGCTCTAGGCAGAAGCACCATGCTGTCCATCCACAGCAAAGATCCAAAAAACTAAGCCGAACAGAGAATACAACAATCCTGAAACACTAAAACATCAAATGAAGAGATAAACAACTCAGCATAGCACCAAATGGAGTGAGAAAACTGACAGAGAACGGAGAACGAGGAGAGATTCATGCAGAGGTCGCCTACTAGCTAACGAGGTGTGGATCCGCCATCTTGGACTCCTATCAGAGACCAGCAAACAGGGGGTATGAGAAAGCACCCTCACGGAGCATCCAGCGGGAGACAAAACAACCGGTAATTTGCGATATACGCTTTCCCACCCCTCACCCTTCTTCACCCTGACTCGGCCTCCTCTGCTTCCCGTGGCCACAATCTCTTGAATGGAAAGCACCGGCTGCTTGGATCCCACACACCTGAATGGGCCGGCTCTCTGAGTGCCATTTGTTGGCTGCTGGTGTTGCTTTTTTCTGCTTCTTTTGATTTCTTCCTT
>NW_004443988.1:732743-734063 GCF_000243295.1 Trichechus manatus latirostris
TCCTTTCCCTCTTTTTCCCTTTCTGTCTTTCTTCATTGCTCAGTTTCTTGTCTCTCTATATCATCCTTCTCTTTCTGTTCCCTGAATACCTGCTAGCCAGGCTGTACTGCAACACCTGAGAGCAACTTTCCCAGACCTCATAGCTGCACCAGTGGGATCCATTGGAACTTTGCGGTTCTTTAAACTTTCTTGTTTTTATTTATTCATTCGTTTCTTTTCTTCCTCTTCCCGTCTGTTTTTCTCCATTTCATAGTCTCTCATCTCTCCACTCCAATGGCAAACTCCCCTAGCATTCTTTTTTGTTTGTATGCTTTTGGGGCCTGTTCCTCTCTAGTCTCTCCCATATCCATCTTAGCTCCACACATAACAATCTCCCCGCTGCATCCTGCCTACCTGCAACGTGCACTTGACATCACACCACCAAGCGGCACAGGCATGGCCTACTGGAACCTGCCCTGCACTGATTACCGACCCGCTCTGGTGGCTGTAGTAAGTGCCACAAACAACCCGTCCCAGTAACTCCTATTCAGCTAGACCTGCCCTGCCATACCACATCTGAGGGACTGACCCTGCCAATTGGAGAAGGAGGCAAAAAGTATTGTGCCCACAGCCAAGCAAACAACAAAGAACACACAGTCCACCTGCTCAGACATAGTCAAATTTCTTTTTTTAAAAAAGGGGACAAAACAAACAAATCTACAATCAATAAAAGAGAAAAATAACTACTGAATGCCACGAAGACAGCAGACAATACAAAAACATTTACTAAAACAGGACAGGATGGTTCCAGTAGGTGTCCAAAATAAAACACCAGATGACTTTCCAGTGGAAGAAAATGCACTAGAACTACCTGATAGGAAATTCAAATCTCTAATACTCAGAACTCTCCAAGAGCTGAGGCAAAAAGCTGACAAACATGAGGAAAAAATAGACAAATTCATGGAAAATACACACAAAAAACTGGAAGAATTCAGGAAAATAAGGCAGGAACAAAATGCCAAAATAAATTCACAACTAGAAATTACACAAAGACAACAATTAGAAATCTAAAAGATCATCAACAAGATTTCAGAAATGGATGTGTCACAGAAGGGAAGAGAAGCTGATTTGAAACAGTGGAAGACAGGATCAGTGGAATTGAATAAAAACACTTGGATACAAATCTGTTTCAGGAAAACTCAGAAAGAAGAACAAAGAAAAATATAGAGACCATGATAATTACGTGGGACACAATCAAAAGCAAAAATTTTCAAGTTATTGGAATTCCAGAACAGGGGGAGAAAACAGAAAACACAGAGAGGATCATCAAAGAACTGCTGA
>NW_004443988.1:736713-781412 GCF_000243295.1 Trichechus manatus latirostris
AGGGTTGACATGTTGTGGGGTTGTTAACCAATGTCATAAAACAACATGTGTACTACTGTTTCATGAGAAACTATTTGTTCTGTAAGCCTTCACGTGAAGTACAATAAAAATAAAAAAAAAGGAAACACAACCATAGATCTTACAAATATTAAAATATAATAAGGAGATATTAAAAACATTTTTGAGTCCCTGGGAGTACAAAAGATTAAAGCACTCAGATACTAAACAAAAGGTTGGAAGTTTGAGTTCACCCACAGGCCCCTCAGAGGAAAGGCCTGGCAATCTACTTCTGAAAAATCAGCCTTGAAAATCCTATGGAGCACAGTTCTGTTCTGTCACACATGGGATCTCTGTGAATCTGAATTGACTTGACAGCAATTGTTGTATAAACAACTTTATGGCAATAATTTTGACATTATAGGTTACATGAACTAATTATTTCAAAAACAACTGATACAGATAGAAATTGAAAACCTGAGTAGTCCTACAGCTATTAAAGTAATTAAATAATAATGAAACACCTCATACAGAAATTTCAAGGCCTCACTTATGATTTTTTATTAAACATTTAAGGAGGAATAATACCAATCCTACACAAAT
Source organism: Trichechus manatus latirostris (assembly GCF_000243295.1). Classification (NCBI taxonomy): domain Eukaryota; kingdom Metazoa; phylum Chordata; class Mammalia; order Sirenia; family Trichechidae; genus Trichechus; species Trichechus manatus. Next base: position 737,314 of record NW_004443988.1, read on the forward strand.
TCTTTCAGAAATTAGATGATGAAAGAACGCTTCCAATTAATTTTATGAGGATAATATCATTCTAATCATATAATTAAAAATGTATTTTAAAATAATTACATATCAATATTTCTCATAAAATGTGTAACATTTCATAACTGAATACTAGCAAACTAAATCTATCAGTAAATAATAAGTATAATATATTATAACTAAGTGGGGTTTATTGCAAGAATGCAAGCTTAGTTTAACATTAAAAAGAAAGGAATGCACTTTTCCATAATAACAAAACAAAGGCAAAAAATCATGTAATCATTCCATTAAATGCAGGCAAAGAATTTGAAAAAACTCAACTTCAATTCATAATTAAAAAAAAAAAATTCTCACAAACCAGGAATCTAAAAAAAGTGGAAAAGTTCCTAAATATTGTTACAGTACATCTATAATAATCTTAATATCAATTTAATCATACCATATTATCAGAAGCTTTTCTCTTAAGATGAAGAACAAGGAATTATTGACTCTCACATCTTCTACTGAATATGGTAATGTATGTACTGTGCATAAAGCAAGAAAAAGAAATCAAAGGCACAAACATGATACAGAAGAATTAAAACTAGTATTCTTCAGAGATGACATACATTTGTACATAAAAAAACATGAAATACGCATAAAAGATACCAAAATTAACAGTACATTTAGCAAGGTAGGTCACAGGCTATAAGGCCAATGCATAAAAACTACTTATATTTATGTATGTTATTGACAAACAACTGAAAAAAATATTTAAAATACTATTTACAAAAACATCAAACATTTTAAATCCTGAGAGAAAAACCTAATGAAAAATGTGCAAGACTACATTGAAAATTATAAAACATTGCTGAGAGAAATTTAAGAAGACCTAAATAAATGGAGAGAAATGTCATGTTGATGGATCAGAAGATTCAGTATTGTTGAAATGTCAGTTCTCATGAAGTGTATCCATAGATGCAGCCCAATTGCAATTAAAATCCCACTAGACTTTTTCTGTTGTTGTTGAAGAAATTAACAAGGTGATTATAAAATTTATACGGAAAAGCATCTGATCTAGAAGGGCCAAAATTATCTTAAAAGGAAGAAAAAAACAATATTTGAGGGATTGTACTACCTGATTTCAAGATTTAAATGTCTTGAAATGTCTAGTAATAAAGACAGCATGGCATTGGTGTAAGAACAATCAACAGATCAATGGAGCAGAGTCGAGTGCCCACAAAATCATCCACAGATAGTCAGTTAATTGATTTTTTTACCAAGGCACCAAGTCAAATCAATGGAAAAGGCAAAGTCTTAAAAAAAAAAAAAAAAAGTCATGTTAGAACAACTGGAATTCCAAATGGGAAAAATAAATTTTGACTTCCTTCACTCCAAACACAAAAATTTATTTTAGATGAATTATAGATTGAAAGATCTTTAACATAAATTCTGGAACAATAAAGCTTATAAAATAAAAATTTCAGAGAATAATTTTATGGCTTTGGATAAGCAAACATTTCTTAAACAGAGAAACAAACCAAAAAGAACAATAACAACAACAAAAGCATAAAACAAAAAAGAAATGATAAATAGCATTTTATTGAAATTAAAAGTTCTCTCATCAAAAGATAATGTAAAAAAAAAAAAAAAAGAAAGGTAAAAATGTAAGTCACAGGCTGGAAAAAATATTCCCAAAACATATATCTTAAAAAAGAACTTGTGTATAGTATATACAAAGAACTTGTATATATCACAACAAAAACGAAAAAGACAACCTAATTTAAACAAAAATGGGCAAAAGATTTGAACAGATACTCCACAAAAGAAGACTTACATATGGGCAATAAACATCTGACTAGAGAATTTATCATCAGGAAAATGAAATTATAATCACAGTAAGATACCTTTTCACAAGCAGTAGAGAGGCTAAAATAAAAAATATAAAATAAAATAAACCATGAATATCAAATACTGGCAAGCATATGAAACAAATGTAGAGTAAAATGGTACAAGCATTTTGGAAGACTATATGGCAGATTTTTACAATGTTAAATATATATCTACTCTAACCCTATGCTTTAGCTAGTCCACTCCTTGGTGTTTCCCCAAGATAGACAAAAGCATATGTACACACACACACTCAAAACACACACACACACACACACACACACACACAACTAACAAAGAATCTTCATTAGTAGCCTTACTCATAATAGTCTCAAACTGGACATAGCTCAAATTTATACTCATAGGAGAGTAGATGCACGACTTGTGGTATATGCATATAATGGAGCACTAATCATCTATAAAAAGTAATGAACTGCTGATAATTGCAACAATATAAATGAATTTGAAGCCATGGTGCCTTAAGCCAAAGAAGCCAGACATGAAAGTCCAGTCTCTGTAAGAGACCTATTGTCACTGACCTGGCACAAGCAATGCTGGGAGATGGGTTGCACCTGCCCTCTGTCCTTTCTTCCTGACTGGACTCCCAGGCTGATGAATGACCTGCAAATAGCTTTCTGTAGCAAAATGGTCACAAGCTTGGGGCTCAGCACATCCTCATTTAATTTAGACCTTCTCAGCACTGGCTGACCTCTTGGTTGGGTTTATTTTAGATTTCTATTGAGATGTGCATCTTCAAACGGACAAGTCTCACATATCAGACTACTGTTAATTTGGGGGCAAACAAATGAACAAATTTATTTGATTCATTGTTGAATCAGTGTTGAACAAATGAATACATGAATGAATGAACATAATATTTCATGCCTAATTTTAAAACATGTAGAAGATACAACAGGTCCTTTTCTTTTACAGGACACGGAAGAACTACAGAAACCAGAAAGACAAAACAAAAGCAGCAGAGGGATGAGTGGACCGAAAACTGAGTGGATGAGAAGGTGGTACTTCAGGCAAGTTTTCAAAGAAGAGAGCACTAAACCACTGCCTAATAACTCTGACTAGAAGCAGTGACAGGTTCTCATCAAGAGGAGCACTAACTACTTTGAAGTGGCATTAGAGAGATTGTCTCTCGTATGTTATCACTATAGTTCATATTGATTCATTCTCTGTAGTTGAATTATCTTTAAAAATTTATGGTGCATTTTTATGACAAAAGCCAATCATGCATATCATTAGTGTGCATAGCAAGGAGGTTAAGACAAGAGAAGACTGATGATTTCTCAATTATTGATGTAAATGAATTGCCAAGTGTAGCTAGTTTAAGAAACGCAATAAAGAGCAAAAGTCAAATCTCTGGCTCTGTGCACGCACACACAACCACACTAAACAAACTCATATTTCATCTTAGCAGTCAGTGAAGAAGGTAATTAAGATAGTTAAAATTTCAGACACTTCTGGAATTTTACATCAGGAAACAAAATGGAAATATCGCCATTTGAAGGAAGGATTCTCAGAATTTCAAGCTTAGAAGGTACTTTCAAACCAAAATAACCAAACTCACCGATAGCTACCCCATAGGAGAGAGTAGAACTTCCCCAAAGGGTTTCCAAGGTTGTAAATCTTTATGGGAGCAGACTGCCACATCTTCTCCCACAGAGCAGCTGGTGGGTTCCAACTGCTGACCTCGGTTAGCAGCCGAGCTCCTTAACCACCGACCACTAAGGCTCAGAAGGTGCTTCAGAGGATATCAAGCCCCTAGCAGTAACCCCTGGCAGGATTCCACCCTATGCTCAAACTCTGGCTCTAACTACAGATGGGTGATCAGCGTGCTCACAGAGTGGATGTCAATTTATGTGGAAAGCACACTTAAACTAAAGACACAGATTATTTGTCCACATACAATGTGCTTTCACCACTGACTTTTTCTGGATTTTATCCACTGATCCTCTGGGTTTCCCTGAGCAAACTGTTTATTATCTCTAAACCTCAATTTTTTTTTCATTTATAAAATGGAAACAATAGTAGGATCACGCCACGAGATCATTTTAGGTATTTAAAAGGTAACATATACTACAAAGTTATTGGCAAACAGTTTGGTTTCATGTTACAGCTGCTTGATGTGCTTTTGCCTGTAACATTCATCTCTACCCCACTGCTGTGGTCACAAACTAGGCATCACTATCTGTCACTCCAAAGCACCACAGCGAATTCCAACCCTCCATCCTCAGCTGCACCACCTAGCAACACTTACTTGCCATAATCAATCAGATTTTCCATTCCTTTTAGTAACTCTTTCAAAATTTAACATACCTTTAAGCTGACATCTAGTCCCATCAATGTTACACTGAGTAGAAGATTTCATTTCCGACATCAGAGAGAAACTTAGGTGATCAGATGCGATTTCTCCAAACTTCTTGTGTACCCATTAACAACAAATACAGTTACATCCTTTGCCAACCTTGCATTTTTCCCTCCAGTCTTAGAGGACTCCTGGTCAGGACCAACCAATGATCTTTTATGTGCTCTTTATATCACCTCTTCCCCAAATTCAAAACCAAGTCTTGAGCCTACATATCCTTTCTGAGCTCCAAACCCACATATCTAAATATACATTGGACATTGCCACGAGAATGTCACATAGAAAACCCACCCTGAGCACACTTCAAATAAAATCCCAACCTCTATCTCCAGCCAAAACTCAGAGGCTTCTCAGAAGACAGACCTGGTGATCTGCTTCCAAAACTCTGTAGAACAGCTCTACTCTGCACACATAGAATTGCTATGAGTCGAAATCAACTTGATGGCAACTAACAAAAACAACATACTGGGACATAGGGTACATCAGTTAGAATATTTTTATGTCATTCTTTAAATCTCCCTTTCTATATACTTAGTATCCAACTGTAAAGTTATATTAGCTTTACCTTTTAAACTTTTCTCTTAATTTATTGTGTAATATATATATATTACAAAATTTGCCATTTTAATCATTTTTAAGTGTACAATTCAGTGACATTGCATTGTAATCATCACCACTATATATTTACAAAAGTTTTTCATCACCCCAAACAGAAGCTCAGCATTCCTTAAGCAATAACTTTCCAATCCCTTATCCCCCAAGTCCTTGGTAACTACGAATAAACTGTTGTCTCTATGCACTTGTCAATTCTAGATATTTCATATAAGTGGGATCAAACTGTATTTGTCCTTTTGTGACTGTCTTATTTCACTCAGCATAATGTTTATAAGGTTCATTATTATTGAATAATTTTTCATTTCTATGTATGTACCACATTTTGTTTACCTATTCATCTGTTGAAGGACGCTTGCATTGTTTTCATCTTTTGACTATTGGAAATAACGCTGCAATGAACATTGGTGTACAAGTATTTTTTGAATCCCTACTTTCGAGTCTTTGAGGTACATACAACTGGGAGTGAAATTACTGGATCTTAAACTATTTATTGAATTTATTTACTTACATTCATCCTAATAGCTAGCTAACATCTCTGTCATGAGAACTGTACTAGCCTCATGGCTGATCTTCTTGACTCCTGTTTGCTATTCTGAAATCTAATCTCCAAGTCACACTGAGAGATATTTCTAAAGCATTTACCCAACGACATTCAAACGGTGAGCCTTTTATGATCTGACCCTGCTTACCTCGTAAGCCACATTTCCCTGCATTATTCTCTCACTCTCTATGCTTCTGTCTTGTTAAGTTTCAAACAGTGCCACGGTGTTTCCCTTAGTAATTTGCACCATTTGTCTCCCTATATCCTCGGCGGGCTCCTATTACTCATCCTCAATATATTAGCCTCCTGGAATCATCCTGACACTCCAGACTAGGTTAGATGCCCCTTGTCTGGGTTTTCATAGCACTCGGAATTATACCTTGTTTTCTCATTGTTTCTTTTCCACTAAAATGTGAATTGATTTTCTTTTTTGAGTATATGGATGTCCAATGGGTAATTGGAGATAAAGTCACAGTATTTTTTAGAAAGAATGGGACTAGAAATATATATATTTTAAAAATATCAGCATGTTTATGTGTGTTGAACCATGGGTCTGGATATAGAGTGCAGCATAGAATGGAGAGGACTGCAAACAAAGTCCCGGGAAGACTTTCTACACTCCTATGCATGAGATCAAGGCCATCAAAGCGCAGGAAGAGCAAGCTTCAGATGCATGTGAGATTTTAGAGCAAAAAGAAAGCCACCAATAAAAATGGGGAAAATATTGTAAGGCAAAAGAATTTTAATGTGCTGAGGTAGCTTCCTATTTGTAGAGAGCTACAGCTTATCCATAAAAAGAATTATCTGCCTGCAGTTAATACGGATGACAAAATATGAGAAGCAAAATCAAGGACATTGAAATTTAGCATGGTGTTTAGTCTACTCAAATACAGAAGCATCCTATTAGGATTAATTTGTCTGAGGAAGGAACAGTGAGTTTAAAAAACAAAACAAAAATGCCCTTGAAGACAAAGGAAGCGAAGTGTAATTTGTAAGATCCATAAACACGAAGAGGGTGAATTTGGTCCCTTTACAAATCCTTTATGCTAGATAAAATTAGACTGAAAAAATCACAGTGTATAAAGTATGACTTTTAAAGACCCTTTTTGTTCTGGGTTCCACCTCTTACCAAAGCCTTGAGATTCCTTGATTCAGTAATACCATTGGGTTTATTTTTATACAGGTTAAATCACCTGTTGTTAGCATGCGGTTCTGGGTCATTACACAGTGAATTTTAATAAATTATACCTGCTGTCTTTTTGAAAAAACAACACATGGGTCAACAACTACGATTAAGTTGTATGTATTAATAAGTGGTTATCTCTGGGATAGTTATAGTTTCCTCTAAGTCATTCATATAAATGGGAAATGTCTTTAAATAGTTTCAAGGTTATTTTTATTCACACCTTTGATATGTTCCTTGTGCTTAAATAACTGTGTCTGGATGCTCAAATGTTTTAACTTCAATATTAAATGCAATGCCCTGGGTCACATGTTTCACTAAGGAAGCAGGACAGCATAGTGGTTAATCACACTGCCAGTGAAGCAAGCTGCATGGGGTGGAATACAGCTCTGTAACTAGTTCTTGACTTTGTGCATGCTTTTAACCTTTCCGTGACTCAGTTATTCATTTGTAAACTGGAGATAATAGTAGTACCTACGCATTTGGGTTATTCTCAAAATTACACAAGTTAATATGTTTATAAAGTATTATACAAAGAAAAGAGTTTGCAAAGTTCTTAGAACAGAGTCTGGTACAGAGTAAACACTTAATTTAACTACTATAATTTTAATCATTTTAGTCCACTCTTCTACATTGAGCAAATCACTTGTGCTTTGTCTTATAGCTGCTACTTCTTCAATAACAAGAAGGTAATTAGTGAAGAGAGAAAAAAAAAGAAGGGTATAAACTAACCTTAATACCATAGTAATAGTACTTAATATGATCTTCTTTAAACTCAGGTAAAACATGGCTTTGTAACTGGGATATTCTCTATCTCGAATTCTGAATTCCTTTTCTGATGGAGACGTATTTACCTTTTTAACTAAGGGTTTAGCAGATGCACCAAAAAAACTTGAAGAAAAAAATGTGAAAATCTTACTAGATAAGTTCTAAGGAAAAGTATCCAGCTGCAATACGACAGGGAGGTCTCCCTTGCAGCCTGAGTCACATACTCTGGGCTCTTGTGAAATATTATATCCTCAAGAATTAGACCATCTGAAGCTTGTGATGAAGCTGGATGTGATTCCATTTGTCTCCTCATTGCACTTTCTAATGTGACTCATGATCACTTATTTTTCAGATGCATTTGAGTGCCTGCAAGTTACCAGAAGACTGTAAGACACTGGGAAAATCCAAGATGAACAAGATGTGGGAGTCTTTATTTTCTCCCAACTAGTGGGTGAAAGGTCACAGAACTAGTCACCCAGCAGGGATGTGTAAATACATAATTCCAAAAATGTTATCATGGGACAGGATTGATGGGGAAAAAAGGGTTGTACAACATGCTTTGAAAACTCATGAAGTGAACGATTATATTTATTTTAGGAGGGGACAGGAGGACCAGAGGAGGATATTAATACAAGGCTTTACCAATTAAGTGATACATTTTGAATTGAATGAGAAGAGGAGAATGATATTCTAGGAAGAGAGGACTCAGGAGCGGGAAGAACCATTAGGTCATAGGAACTACACGAGGAGATTTGGCAGGAGGGACATACAGAGAATGAGTTCTGGGGTTCAGTGGAAATTCGGCCAAAAGGTACCCACTGACCTGTATGTGGGCCTGGTTGTAACTGGCCTCATTCATGAGACTTATCCCATAATCAGTGAGGAGACAAACACCATCAAGGATCAGAATTGTATGATAAATTTTTATTTTAGGAAAACCACATGAGATGAAGCAAGGAGATCAATCAGGAAATTCTAAGAGATGAAGAAGGCTTAAACCAGAGCAGTGTCTGTGCGATACAAAAGAGGAGACAGATCTATAAACGGTAAAAAATCAAGAGGATTCAGTGACCAATTAAATGGAAAAATGTAGTATAAAGAACAGACTGGGATGACCTCATGATTTCTAGTCGAATAATTGGATTATACCTTTAGTCTAGAGATAAAAGTGGCAGGTTTCTGAGGAAAGATGATGACTTTGTTTTTGATCACTATGCACATGAAGGATTTACAGGACATCCAAGGGCAAGCACCCATGGATTGTGGAAATAAGGTTCTGGAATACAGAGTGAACTCTGGGCTCAAGATAGAGATTTAGAAAATAGGCAAATAAGTGGTGCTTGAAACCAGATGAAAATGGGAAAGTAAGGTAAAAGAATGAGGGCTCATGAACTCTAAAATTTAAGATATAACAATAAGTTCCAAACAGAGGTTGAAAAGGAGTGGCCAAAGACAAAAGAGGAACTGGTGACCCAGAAGCTAATGGAATCATTTTAAGACAGACAGGGCCATGTTAGGGTATAAATTCTCTAGAGAGGTCAAGTAAGATTAAATTTTAAAAAGAAGCCATTAGACTTAACACTTAAGATCGGTTTTACAGGAATAATGGATAGTGGGCTAAGGTATAAATTGGAGGTTAAAAAAAGACAAGATTTTAGTAATGTAGGGAAAAAATGGGGCATTTTGTTTAGAATGGAGAGATAAACTCATATATGTGAAGGTGCTTTGTAAATTATAAACACAAAGCATAAATATAAGGGAATGTGAGAGTTACAGTAATCTTAATGAAGCCCACTACCTTTCTGCCAACAATAAGTGATAGAAGACTATAAGAAACCATATAAATCTTTTTTTTTTTCATTTCATGTATGTCATTCAGAGCAATGAATAAGGTATAAAAGAATAATCAAGGCCCTAGTTTTTCAGGTTTACCTCCAGTTCTATCTCCTCCATAAGGCTTTCCCTGAGCATACCAAAAAAACAAAATCAGTTGCAGTTGAGTCGACCCAGGCTCATGGCAACCTCATGTGCATCAGAGTAAAGCTGTGCTACCTAGAGTTTTCAATGGCTGACTTTTCAGAAGTAGATTGCCAGGGCCTTCTTCCGAGACACCTCTAGGTAGACTGGAACTGCCAATCTTTCAGTTAACAGCCCAGTATTTTAGTGGTTTGCACCACCTAAGGTCTCCTCTTTGAGTATACAGGCCCCTTAAAAGCCAGATCACTAAGCCTTGGGGTTTCTAACTCCCTACATGGTTACCCAGTATCATTTCTCTATATGTATATACCAAGGCCGTATTTTCCAGCTACCTATCTTTCTTATTTCCAACTTTCACATTCCAATCATCAATAATAATCAATGCATCTTGACTGCATGTTTGATCAATTTTAGACTGCAGAAGTTGGTAAAAATCTTCAATTTATTCATCTTTGGCATTAGTGGTTGGTGCATAAATTTGAGTAATAGTTGTTTTAACTGGTCTTCCTTATAGGCCTATGGATATTATCCTATCACTGACAGCGTTGTACTTCAGTATAGATCTTGAAAGGTTCTTTTTGATGACGACTGTCACCATTCCTCTTCAAGTTGTCATTCCCAGCATAGTAGACCATATGAGTGTCTGATTCAAAATGGCCAATACCCTTGCATTTCAGCTCACTAATGCCTAGCATATTGATCTTTATGCACTCCCTTTCATTTTTGATGGCTTCCAACTTTCTTAGATTCATACTTGGTACGTTTCATGTTTCAATTATTAATGGAAGTTTGCAGCTGTTTCTTCTCATTTTGAGTCATGCAACATCAGCAAATGAGGATCCCGAAAGCTTGACTCCATCCACGTCATAAAGGTTGCAGTGTGGTAGACTGCTTTTGTGTGGCCTTTCTAGCCATGGTCTTGTAACTCCCAACCAAAGGATTGGGCAGGACTGTGTGAAAGGGCAATTGTGGCCCAACAAAGGGATTGGTCAGTTTTGCCATCCCACTGGGCTTGAAATTAGTCACCAGAGAGGTGAGAAAGAGAAGATCCAACACTACCAAGGAAGAACAGCCAGGAGCAGAGAGAGCTTCCTTTGGACCTGGGGTCCCTGCACTGAGAAGCTCCTGGAACCAGGAGACAGAGAGAGTGCAAGCAGTAACCCTGAAGATGGCAAGAAGCAGACCAGCAGGAGACTGCATAGTGGGCTCCCTGGCCCACGATAAGAAAATGCTGAGGCCAAGGGCCAGGGAGAGGCGTGCCTGGGAACACGGCTGGGAAGAGTCTGTCCTGATGGAAGAACTGTATCCTAAGGGCTCCTGGGCCTGGGTTGTAATTGTTATTTCCCTAATAAACCCCATAATCGTGAGTATTGTCTGTGAGTTCTGTGTGCCCATTGCAATGAATTATCAAACCCTGCAGAGAAGCAGAGAGTGCCATGGGAGAGACAGCTGGTGTGAGAATTGGTAAAGATGGAGGAGACAGGAGGCAAGTCTGACCTCTTCCTCATAGGAATCAGCCTTGGGCTGTTGATCTTCCCCATCATGAAGTGAGAGGAGGGCAGACACCTCTGCCACGTCGTTTTTACAAAGGTCAACTCTACTTTGAGGAGGCATTTCCTCCCCAGTCATATTTTGAGTGCCTTCCAACCTGAGGGGCTCATCTTCTGGCATTATATCAGACAATGTTCCACTGCTATTCATAAGCTTCTCCGTGACCAATTTTTGTAGAAGTAGACCATCATCTCCTTCTTCCTAGTCTGTCTTAGTCTAAAAGCTCAGCTGAAGCCTGTCCACCATGGGTGACCCTGCTGGTATTCGAAATAGCAGCAGCATATCTTCCAGCATCAGAGCAACACACAACTCACCGCAGTACCATAAACATTGCATATACCTTTTTCAAAAACATAAACTACTAAACACATGGACCTCAGCTAGATGGAATACACAGGAGTCAAATAAACCATATACCTTTTTCAAAAACATAAACTACTAAACACATGGACCTCAGCTAGATGGAATACACAGGAGTCAAATAAACCACACTTGTGGAAAAAGATGATGGAGAAGCTTAATATCATCAGGCAGAACAAGACCAGGGACTGACAGACTGTCAAACGCTCATACGCAAGTTCAAGTTGAAACTGAAGAAAATTAAAACAAGTCCAGGAGAGCCAAAGTATGGCCTTGAGTATATCCCACCTGAACTCAGAGACCATCTCAAGAATAGATTTGACACATGGAACACTAATGACAAAAGACCAGATGAGTTGTAGGGTGACATCAAGAATATCATATATGAAGAAAGCAAAGGGTCATTAAAAAGATAGGAAAGAAAGAAAAGACCAAAACGGATGTCAGAAGAGACTCTGAAACTTGTTCTTAAACGTAGAATAGCTAAAATGAATGGAAGAAATGATGAAATAAAAAGCTTAACAAAAGATTTCAAAAGGCGACTTGAGAAGACAAAGTAAAGTATTACAATGAAATGTGCAAAGTCCTGGAGTTAGAAAACCAAAAGGGAAGAACACACTTCACACTTCTCTAGCTGAAAGAGCAGAAGAAAAAATTCAAGGCTCCAGTTGCAATATTGAAGGATTCAATGGTCAAAATATTGAGCAACACATCAAACAAAGATGGAAGGAATACACAGAGTAACTGTACCAAAAAGAATTGGTCGACTTTCAACCATTTCAGGAGATAGCATATGTTCAAAACCAGATACTATTGAAGGAAGAAGTCCAAGCTACTCTAAAGGCATTGGTGAAAAACAAGATTCCAGGAATTGAGGGAATATCAGAAGAGATATTTCAACAAACAATTGTGAAGATGGCACAGGACCAGGCAGTGTTTTGCTCTGTTGTACACAGGGTCACTATGAGTCGGAACCGACTCGACAGTACCTAACAAGAACAACAACATGGTTCTCTGCAAGTAACAGTTCCATCCATTTGATTAAAAGCCCAGTGGAATGTATCTAGCTTTTTCTGTTGCCCACACGGGCACATACTTAATGAGGACTGCATTTCTTGTTTAAATTCTAAAGTTTGTTTCTTATTGAAAACAAAGGGAACAGAAAACAAGCAATACTAAGTGCTGACAAATCCCTGGAGGCACGTGGTTCTCTTGTTCTTTAAAAGCTCTCAGTAGCCTTTGTGGAATTACCAAGGTTTATTCTAGAGACAAATAAAAAGCATAGTTCTGTAGTGACAACTGCATTCACCTTTAAAGAAAAAAAAAAATCAAGAAAACAAGAATAACTTAAAAGTCTAAATGTTTCGTTCCAGGCAATATTTCACTTTACATTCCCTTCGAATCAATCTTGAAAATCTATTTTAACTTTTAAAACATAAGACTAAAGGCATCAAAGAAATAAATCTTCACATGAAAAACAGAGTCTAACCGTTGACAACATGGCCTTGAAATGGGATTTTTGTGCCTGTGAGACACACATACACACACACAAAAGATCATTTCACTGAAATTACCTGTTTATATTAAGTTTACATAACCCTGTTTTCGATTATATACACACTGATTTCTGTTGTAAAATTACCTTTTTTCATTTAAGAACAGGAACTGATCTTATGCAATTTAGAAACAAACACATATTCCTAATAAAGTCTATGCGTATATTCTGTCCCCAAACGGACTGCTGCACTGCCACTCCTACCCTGAAGTTTCCAGAGACTATTTTCATGCTCCCCCTCCACCTGCTTAAGAAGAATGGTGAGTGTTAGTTTTGTGGAGTATGTATAAACCTGTCCTCAGCATTGGGTATTATCAAATAGCTCTAGAATTTTGTTAGTGTCTTGTTCTGCTATGTCTTCCTCTCTCATTCTTTTTAGTCCTTGTGGCTTACACACGGAGAGTTTTGAAATACATCATTATTGTTAGGTACTGTCGAGTTGGTTCCCATTCATAGCGACCTATGTACAACAGAACGAAACGTTACCTGGTCCTGCACCCTCACAATTGCAGTTATCTTTGAGCCAATTGTTAGTCACTGTGTCAATCCATCTCATTGAGAGTCTTTCTTTCACTGATCCTGTATTTATCAAACAAGATGTCCTTCAGGGACTGGTCCTTCCTGATAACACGTCCAAAATACGTGAGACAAAGTCTCACCATTCTCACTTCTAAGGAGAACTCTGGCTGTACTTCCTCCAACACAGATTTGTTCATTCTTCTGGAAGTTCATGATATATTCAGTATTCTTCATCAACATCTTAATTCAAAGACATCAATTCTTCTTCAGTCTCCCTTATTCATTTCTTGCTGAAGGGGAACAGGACTTGAAGCACTTATTGATGAAGATCAAAGACTACAGCCTTCGGTATGGATTACACCTCTGCTAAAGAAAAAAATCCTAGCAACTGGACCAATAAGCAATGTCATGATAAACTGAGAAAAGATCAACATCATGATAAACTGAGAAAAGACTGAAGTTCTCAAGGATTTCATCTTAGTTGGATCCACAATCAGCACCTATGGAAGCAGCAGTCAAGAAATGAAACGTCCTATTGCGCTGGCAAATCTGCAACAGATGTCTTTAAAGTGTTAAAAACAAAGATGTCACTTTGAGGACTAAGGTGCTCCCGACCCTAAGCCATGGTACTTTCAGTCACCTCATATGCATGCAAAAATTGGACAAGGTCAAAGGAAATACACCATGCTGACCCAGAATTCCTCAACTGCTTATTCTCCCAGAGGAACTTCAGGTTTTACACTGTTAAGTAATTCAAATGAGAAGAAATACATTTACAACATTTATTATTCTTGTTCAGAAATGTAAAATATCTATTCATTCACCACCTTTTCTGTTTCTGAATAACTTTCTTCATTCATGACCTAAACATTTCTACATGTTCTTTTCTAAGTGTTTTAATGTTTTGTCCGGTCTTGACAAAAGGCATTTCATCCTCTAATTGATTATTGGAGTTACACAGAAAACTGCCGATTTTTTTAAATAAATATTTTATTTCAGAACAGTTTTAGATTTATGGAAAAATTGTGAAGATAGCATGGAGAGTTTCTGTATACTCCCCATCAAATTTCCCTTGTTATTAATACCTTACATTGATATGGTATAACTTTTATAATTTGTAAATCAATGTCAATACAGTATTATTAACTAAAACAAAAACAAACAAACCTGTTGATGTCAAGTCAATTCTGACTCATGGTGACCCAGTGTGTTTCCTAGTAGAACTGCTCCACAGGATTCTTTTGGCTGTAATCTTTATGGAAGCAGACCACCAAACCTTTCTTCCAAGGTGCCACTGGGTAGGTTCAAACTGCCAACATTTAGCTTAGTAGTTGAGTGAAAGTTTTATTCAAATTTCCTTAATTTTTACCTAACACCCTTTGCCTGTTACCAGATTCCACCCCAACAGCATGTTGCATTTAATCATCATGTGTCTTGTGCTCCTCTTGGCTGTGAAGTTTTTCAGATTTTTATTGTATTGGTGACCTTGTCAGTGTTGAGGAATACAGCTCAGGTATATTGTAGAGTTTCCTTCAATTGAGATTTCTCTGATTCTTTTCATTATTACATTGAGGTTATAGGTTTTGGAGAGAAAGACCACAGCGGTGAAGCGCAAGGGTAGTTAAAACCAAAAACCAAACCCATTGCTGTCAAGTCGATTCCGACTCATAGTGATCCTATAGGACAGAGTAGAACTTCCCTATAGGTTTTCCAAGTCTGTAAATCTTTACGAAAGTGGATTACCACATCTTTCTCCCATGGAGCTGCTGGTGGGTTCGAACCACTAACCTTTCAGTTAGCAGCCAGATGCATAACCACTGTACCACCAGGGCTCCTATATCAAGGGTAGACACTGTCATTGTGACTTATCAAGGTTAACTGATGCTAACCTTGTTCATTTGGCAGAGGTAGTATTCACGGGGTTTCTCAACTATAGTTTACTCCCCCCTCCCTTCCGTAATCTACTCTTTGGAAGGAAGTCTCTATGCAGAGTTCACTTTTAAAGAGGGAGATACGGAAACATTTTGGAATTCTTCTGTATGGGAGATGTGCCTCTTCTCCCCTATTTATTTATTCAATCATTTATTTATATCAGAATGGACTCATTGGATATTTATTTTATACTTTACATTATAACCCAATACTGCTTCATTTATTTAGCTACTCAAATTTTTCCAGCATTGGACTTTTGGAGTACTTTCAGTTAACTTCTAAGTCCCTTTGACATAGCACTTTTTGTGTGTGTTTTAGTACATTTCCAGTACTCCAGGATGCTATAGGCTCCTCTTGTATATATCCTGCCCCAGTCCTAGAATCAACCATTTCTCCAAGGGTCCCTGGTTCCTTTTATTGGAGAATGCCGTTAGAAACCTAGACTGGATATTTGGTGTGCTTGTTGCCACTGAAGTGTTGTTGCTTCTAGGTAATGTCAGCTGACAGAGGAAAGACATATGAGAGTCTGCCAACCTTTGTATATATACATATCTATAAATATTTCAATATGTAACCATCTGTATCTATATTAAGCTAAACATGAGTTCATACTGGTGTCTCCAAATCTAAATCATTACGACATGGATCCGTGTGGATTCTAGCCTCCATCCCTTGATTATTTGTGACTTTCCACTCCAACGGTGAGAAACCTGGCTCCGAAATTTCCCAGCCATTTACTTAATTGTTTAATTTCAGTATGCATGCATAACAGTGTTAGAATTGTTAACTTGTACTCTCCGTGGAAAACAATTTTATCAACTGAAACGCAGTGCTTACGTGCAATTCCTTTACTTCAGTCTTACACATGCCACTCATTTCTGAGGCCAGCACCTATTTCATATACTCCTTCAATAACTTGTTCCATACATTTGCAATATGACAATTGATATTACTTATGGCATACGTCACATACGCATATGTCAATTAGATTGTTTTGTTACATTCTACATTCTCTCCTGGGATCCTTTGACCTCATACACATTTTTAAAAAAATTTGCATACATTAGGTTTCACTCTGTTGTTAAGTTCTATGGACTGTAACTAAGTATAGTGTCATGTATACACGCCTACAGTATAATACACGATAGTTTCGCTGCTCTAAAAAAATCCCGTGTATATTAACTTTCTATCCTGTGATTTTGTTATAATTACTTATTAGTTCCAAAAAAAGTTTTACTTTATTCTTTGAAATATCTGCATAGACAATCATGTTATCTGAAAGCATATCATTTTATTTCTTCCCTTTCAATCTGTACAATTGTTATTTCTTTTTCTTGTCTTTTTGAACTAGCTAGGCCTTCCAGTATAATGTTGAATAGGAGTGCTAAGAAAGGATATCCTTCCATTTTCCCCAATGTTAGGGGAAAAGCTTCAAGTTTGTCATCATTAAGTATGATGTTAGCTATAAGTTTTTTATAGATGTGTTATACCAGTTGAGGAAATTCCCCTCTACTAGTAGTTGCTCAGAGGTTTTATCTTGAATGGATATTGGATTTGGTCAAATGCTTTTTTCTGCCTCAATTAATATAATCACATTACATTTCTTCTTTAATTTGTTGATGTGGTGGATTACATTGACTATTGAACCAGCCTTGCATACTTGGAATCTATTCCACAAGGTTGGGATGAAATTCTTTTTATACAGTCTTAGATTCTATTTGATAATATGCTATAGAGGATTTTTAATCTGTATATTATGATATGCCAGTCTGTAGTTTTTTCTTCCTTTTCTTTTCCTAATATCTTTGTCTGATTTTGGTATTAGGATACTGCTGGCTTCACAGAATGGGTTTCTGTGAAGCTTCTATATTTTAAAAGAGATTGTACAGAATTGATGTCATTTTGCCCTTAAATGTTTTGTATAATTCACCAGTGAAACCACGTGGGCCTGGTGCTTTTGTGGGGAGGAAGGTAATTTGTTATTTATTCAATTTCTTTACTAGACAAAAAAAAAAAAAAAAAAATTGCCATTCAGTCAACTCCAATTCATAGCAACCCTATAGGACAGTAGAACTGCCCAATAAGGTTTTCCAAGGAGCAGCTGGTCGATTTGAACTGCCAACCTTTTGGTTAGCAGCCGATCTCTTAATCACTGTGCAAATGATCTATTTCTTCTGTGGGAGTTTTAGTAGTCTGCATGTTTCAAGGGAATGACCTATTAAAAGTATTCTATTATTACTCTATTAATGTGCATGGCATGAGTAGCAATGTTCTCTCTTTCATTTCTGACGTCAGTAATTTGTGTCTTCTCTATTTCCCGCCCCACCTTGGTTAGTCTGGCTAGAGTTTTATAAACTTTATTGAACATTTAAAAGAACCAGTTTTTGATTTTGTTTTTCTCATCTGTTTTCA
The DNA here is from genome assembly GCF_000243295.1 of Trichechus manatus latirostris. Taxonomy (NCBI): domain Eukaryota; kingdom Metazoa; phylum Chordata; class Mammalia; order Sirenia; family Trichechidae; genus Trichechus; species Trichechus manatus. The sequence goes on from NW_004443988.1 coordinate 754,985, forward strand.
CTTTATTTATTTGTTTATTTTTAATGTTAGCTATAAACTTTATTACTGATTTTCTTCTGCTTCTTTTAGGACTAAAATGTTCTTTCTCTATTTCCTTAAGGTGCAAACTAAGATTATTCATTTTAGTCCTTTTTTTTCTTTACTTACACATATACTTAATGTTATAAACTTCCCTCTAAGCACTGCTTTTATGACATCCCACAAATTTTTATAAACTGCATTTTTATTTTCACTTAGTTTAATTTTTTTTTTTACTTCTCTTGACATTTCTTCCTTGATCCATATGTTATTTAGAAGTGTGTAGCATGTAGTTTAATCTCCAAATATTTGGGGGATTTTCCAGCTTTTTACTGTTATTGATTTCTGGTTTGATTCTATTGTGATCTGAGAACATACTTTGCATAATTTGTATTCTTTTAAATTTGTTAAATTGTGTTTTATGACACAGAGTGTGGTCTTTCTTAAGAAATGTTCCCTGGGTGCTTATGCAGAATGTGTATTCTATTATTTTTAGAGAGATTATTCTATAAATGTCAATTAGATCAAGTTGATTGCTAGTTCTGTTAAGGTTATCTATATCCTTGTCGATTTTCTGATTGCTTGATCTACCAATTACTAAAAGAGGGGTGTTTAAGTCTCCGAATATAATAGTGAATGTACCTCTCTCACTTTTCAGTTCTATCAGTTTTGACTCATGTGTTTTCATATTTTGTAGTTAAGTGCATATGTGTTCAGGATTGTTATGTCTTGTTGAAGAATCTTTACACCTGATATTTTTTTCTTGGTCTGAAGTCTGCTTTGTCTGAAATTAACACAGCTACTCCTGCTTTCTTATGATTAGAGTTATCGTGATATACCTTTCTTCTCTTTATGTTTAACTTATCTGAATCTTAATATTTAAAGTGGGTCTTGTACACAACATAAACTTGAATCTTTTTGTTGTTGTTTGTTTTTTAATCCAGTCTGACAATCTCTGTTGTTTAATTGTCCTACTTAGACCATCTATATTTAAAACAATTTTTCTACAGTTGTGTTAATATCTATCATGTTTGTAACTGTTTTCTATTCATTGCATTTTTTCTTGTTTCTTCTCTCCCTCCCCCATTTTTCTGCTTCTTTGGTTTAAATTTTGAAGTGTATATGATTGCATTTTATCTCCACTCTTGGGTAGCAATTACATTTCTTTGTAAAAAAAGACAGAAAGAAAAAGAAAATATAGTGGATACTGTATAGATTGTAATATCTATATGTATATATACATGCGTTTGAATATAAACCCATCTTCAAATATCACTACACCATTTCACATGTTGTGCATGTAACTTATAATGAGTATTCCTAATTTTTCCCGTCATTCATTTAACTTATTTATATGCTATATCACCAGACACATTATTATTATTATTTCAGATAAGTGATTGTCTTTTAGATCAATTATGAAACATTATATATATATGTGTGTATACATATATATACGTGTGTGTGTGTGTGTGCATATATACGTATATATATATATATATATATATATATATGACAAAGTAAAGTATTATAATGAAATGTGCAAAGACCTGGAGCTAGAAAACCAAAAGGAAAGAACATAGTTGGCATTTCTGAAGCTGAAAGAACTGAACAAAAAATTCAAGACTTGAGTTGGAATATCGAAGGATTCTACAGGGAAAATATTAAACGACAAATGAAGCATTGAAAGATGGAAGGAATACATAGAGTCATTGTAGCAAAAATAATTGGTTGACATTCAACCATTTCAGGAGGTAGCATATGATAAAGAACTGATGATACTGAAGGAAGAGGTCCAAGCTGTAATGAAGGTATTGGCAAAAAATAAAGCTCCAGGAATTGACATAATACCAATTGAGATGTTTCAACAAACAGATGCAGTGCTTGAAGCACTCAGTTGTCTATGCCAAGAAATTTGGAAGACAGCTACCTGGCCAACTTGTGCTCTTTCTAAAGAAAGGTGATCTAACAGAATGTGGAAATTTTTGAACAATATCATTAATATCACACAAAAGTAAAATTTTGTAGAAGATCATTCAAAATTGGTTACAGCAGTACATAGACAGGGAACTACTAGAAATCTGAGCCAGATTCAGAAGAGGACAGGGAACAAGGGATATCATTGCTGATGTCAGATGGATCAGTGTTTTATTGACTCTGTAAAGGCATTTGATTGTGTGGGTCATAATAAACTGTGGATAACAGTGCCAAGAATGGGAATTCCAGAACACTTAATTGTGCTCATGAGGAACCTGTGCTCAGACCAAGAGGCAGTCGTTCAAACAGAACAAGGGAATACTGCATGGTTTAAAGTCAGAAAGGTTTGCATCAGGGTTGTATCTTTACATCATGCTATCCAACCAGTATGTTTAGCAAATAATCTGAGAAGCTGGACTATATGAAGAAGAACAGGGCATCAGGATTGGAGGAAGACTCATTAACAACCTGCATTATGCAGGTGACACAACCTTGCTTGCTGAAAGGGAAGAGAATTTGAAGCACTTATCAACGGACTTCAGAGACCACAACGTTCAGTATGGATTACACCTCAACATAAAGAAAACAAAAATTCTCACAACTGGGCCAGTAAACAACATCATAGTAAACAGAAAAAAAATTGAAGTTGTCAAGGATTTCATTTTACTTGGATCCACAGTCAACACCCATGGAAGCTACAGTCAAGAAATCAAAGGATGCGTTGCACTGGGCAAATTTGCTGCAAGAGATCTCTTTAAAGTGTTTAAAAGCAAAGATGTCACTTTAAGGACTAAGTTGTGCCTGACCCAAGCCATGGAGTTTTAAATTGACTCATATGCATGTGAAAGCAGGACAATGAATAAGGAAAACAGAAGAATTGATGCCTTTGAATTATGGTGTTGGTGAAGAATATTGAATATACCATGGACTGCCAGAAGAATGAACAAATCTGTCTTGGAAGAAATACAGCCAGAATGCTCATTAGAAGCAAGGACGGCGAGATTTCATCTCACATACTTTGGACATGTTAACAGGAGGAATCAGTCCCTGGACAAGGACACCATGCTTGGTAAAGTAGAGGGTCAGCAAAAAAGAGGAAGACCTTCAATGAGATGGATTGACACAGTGGCTACAACAATGAGCTCAAACATAACAGCAAATGTGAGGATGATGCAGGACTCAGCAGTGTTTTGTTCTGTTGTACATAGGGTTGCTTTGAGTTGGAATGGACTGCAGGGCACCTAACAACAACATATATATATATTTACCTTCATTTATTCCATTTCTGATGGAATTTCAACATCCTTTCGGTATGCTGAGCTGAGCTTCTGACCTTTATAATTTCTTTTTTCTTCAACACTTTTTTTTTTTTTTAACATTTCTTTCAAGGTAGGTCTACTAATGAAAATTTCCCTCTGTTTCTGTTTACCTGAGAAGATCTTATTTCACTTCTACTTATGGATTTATTGATTCTGTTGTTTGGCATCTGTCATTATTCTGGAATTTCTTTGGAGGTTATTATTTCAAATATTTCTTCTGTTCATTTATCTCTTCCTTCTCCTTCCAATATTCCAATTACATATATGTTATACCTTCAGAAAATGTCCCACAGCTCATGGATATTGTGTTATTGGTTTTTCTCTTTTCATTCATTTTTTTTTCTTTTCTTTCATTTTGGGAAGTTTCTATTGACCTTTCTTCAAGTTCAGCATTCTTTTTCTTCAGCTGCTTCCAGCCTACTGACCCATTACCGTTTGTTATCAAGTCGATTCGGACTCATAGTGACTCTATAGGACAGAGTAAAACTGCCCCATAGAGTTTCCAAGGAGCACCTGATAGATTCGAACTGCTGACCTTTTGGTTAGCAGCCGTAGCACTTAACCACTATGCCACCAGGGTTTCCCAGTCTACTGAGGAGCCCATCAATAACATTCTTGATTTCTGTTAGTGTTTTTGGTTTCTAGCATTTTCTTTTGATTCTTTCTTAGAGTTTCCGTCTCTCTGCTTATATTAATCATCTGTTCCTGCATGTTGTCATCCTTATTCATTCGGTTGAAGCTTCTACTATTTAATGGGTCAGGTTTAAATTATATGCTTTGACTGTTGATTATTGATTATGTCAAAGTCATATTCCACAATGGATATATAACGGTTATGAGTGTCTATGAACCAATTAAAAAAGTAACCACCTATAAAGCAAAAACTATAAAAGATTCAAGGAGAAGTAGAGAGACACTACTGCTAATAGTGTACTTTAACGCATCACTCTTTGTATAAGATCAGTCAAGAGGCCAAAGATTAGTAAGGATATAAAATATCTAAATATCACAATCAGTTGGATATGCATAATCTTTTGTATATGCATCAGACATTACACCCTGATCTTTATCAAGTGTGCATGGAACCTTAAAATAGTTGATCATTTATTAGGCTGCAAAAACACAAACTAGAAGGTTTCATCAAGCATAAATACTACAGAAACACTTGCTTTGATTATCATGTAATAAAACTAGAAGACAAAAAATTTTACTCCTGAAAATTAAAACTAAAGATAGAAAGTTCTGTTAAACAATTCCCAGATGAAAGGAGAAATATAAACAGAATAACAAAATACCAAAAAATAATGACCATGAAATCACTGTATATTAAAATCTGTGGCATCTATTCAAAGCAATAATCAGAAGAAAAAAAAAATCACACCCTAAAAAGCTTAAGGAATAAACACGAAATAATAAAAACAAATTTCCACCAAAAAACCTAGAAAATTAGCAAAATAAACCAAAAGTAAGCAGAAGGAAAGAAACAATCAAGATAAAGGCAAAAATGAATGAAAAAATGAACTGAAAAACAGTAGATCAAGTTAATATATTGAAGTCTTGGTTCTTTAAAAGAAATAAAACAAAAGAGACAAACCACTATATAATTTAATAGCAAAAAGCAGGGGGGTGCAAATACACAAAATAAGAAGTGACAAAGGGGGAATGACTTGCACATTTCTATGCAAATAAATATGAAACTCTAGAAGGCTAGAATTTATATATATATATATATGGCAAATATAGTTCACCACAATTCACCTCGGTAGAAATAGAAAGCCATCATTTTTCTATTTTCTTAGAAGATATATGGAGACTAGTCAAGGAACTGTCCCATTAAAGCACCAGTCCCAGATGGTTCTATATGAGAATAATACAAATCTTAGAAATCAGTAGTTCAAATGTTACACTAACTGTTTCACAGAATAAAAAATGAAGAAAAACTTTGAAATTCTTTGGTGAAGTAAGTATAAAAGTGATATTTAAACCTGATAATGATTGCATGAAAAAGAAAATTATAGGCCAATAAGATTTATTTATATTAATGTAAAAATCTTAAATGAAATAACAGTATGCACAGGACAACAGCACATTAAGAAAATAATACACTATGTCTGAGTGGGTTTATACAAAGGATGCAATAATGGTTTAAAATTAGAACATCTATAAATATAATTTGTTATACGAGTAGGCCTAAGGAGAAGAACTATATGATAATATTCATAGATAATGATTGAAAAAATACAAAATTCAAACATCACTAACAAAAACTCTTGTAGATATGGGAATGAATGAGTATTTCCTTAGTAGGATAAAATACATATACTTCATTTATAAAGCTAGCATCTTACTTAACCTAGAAATCCTAAAGGTATTTTCAGTAAGGTCATAAATAAGATAAGGATACTGATTATTTCTATTACTGTTTAACATTGTATTTGAGTTAACAGCTGATACAATTAGCCTAGAGAAAATAATCAAATGTATAAGAATAGGAAATAACGAAATCAAATTATCATCTAAAAAAAGGTTAAGTGTAATTTACCTGCCATAAAATTTTATTCTAAGTGTATATTTTATGATTTTTACCAAATACACAGAGTTATGCAACCATCACCACAATCTCATTTTAGAACTTTAAGAAATATCTCTTTCCCGGATGACATAATAGTATATCTGGAAAACTACAGAAAATCAATGATAAAATTAATTCAAACAACAAAAACGTTCAGCAAGTTAACAGGATATAAAATTAACATCCTCAAATCAATAGCACTCATATACATAAAAAATAACCAGTTAGAAGATATAATGGATAATAAAACTCATTTTACAATAGTAGCAAAAATAATAAAATATTTAGGAATAAACTTAACAAAAAATGTCCAAAACCTATCTTCCAAAAAGTATAAGCCTCTCCTAAAAGTCACAAAAGTAGATTTGAACAAATGGAAACGTATCTCTTGTTTTTGGTTACTATGCGTCAACATTATCAAGATGTCAATTCTTTCTAAGTTAATTTATAATTAAATGTGATTTCAATGAAAATCACAATGAGCTTTTATAAGGAGGTAGACAAATTGATCCTAAAATCCATACAGAAAAATAAACATACAGGAATAAAAATAAACTGAAATGGAAAAGCTTTAAGGGGTGCTGGCCTTACCAGATATTGGAGCAGCCTACAATGACAAAGCAGGAGAACAGGCCAAAAGAAAATTTCTAGATATTCACCACTGTGGTTCACCGTCCTTGAAAACAAGGTTTTATTTGCAAAGGCCTGATTTTTCAATTTGAATGTTAATCAGCATGACCTCATCTTGGTTTTGTTTGTGAATCATTTACTGCCTCAATGGTTGCACCAAAGCATTTAAGACTCTGGACAATAGATATTGAGACAAGACAAGATAATTAAAATATTAATATTATGAACTTTTCTAGAGTCATAAACCAATATTCCCCAGGCTTGTTCAAGAAAACAAGCCCTAACAACTCCTTGAGTCTATTTTGTATAGTCAGACTGCCTTTTTTTTAAACTTAGACATAGATTGTTACTCTCCATCTGTGGTATTAAACTAAGAGCAACATGAAGTGTCAGAGATGATGTGAATCCATCACTCCCTACCCTTCCCTGCTGGGTCAAAAAATACATCTAAGAATATTAATCTCGACTACTTGGGATGGAGAACTTAAACTGGTTTACTGTGCTCCTGGAACATGAGCTTCATTATTCCTTATGTCACAAAAAATGAGGGACTTTTTTTGATAATTGCATTGAGTTGCTCACCTTCTATGACTTGATTCACTGTCCTCTGGGGCTGTTCCACCAATTATTTGATAATACTCCAAGAATGATTCTATTCATTTGGATTGTTTGTAAAGAGACATAGTTTCACTGAAACAAACAAAAACTTGGAGATTCATAGATTTGGAGTGATCTAACATAGTCTCACATAAAAATTAGTCTTGGCCTTGGCTTCCATAGTAGAGTTCTGTTTTCACATTCAAAAAAAAAAAAAAAAGAATCTATACAACATGTGATCAACTTTAGTGAAAGTGTAGTTATATTGTCTGTGCATGTTGTCACGATAAATACTTAGCAAAGAATATTGAATATACCACGGACTGCCAGAAGAACCAGGAGCTCTGGTGGCACAGTGGTTAAGAGCTCAGTTACTAACCAAAAAATCCGCAGTTTGAATGCACCAGCCGCTCTTTGGAAACTGGAAGTGGCAGTTCTACTCTGACCTCTAGGGTCGCTATGCATTGGAATCCGCTCGACAGCAACAATTTTTTTGTCTGGCCAGAAAACAAATAAGTCTGTCTTGGAAAAAGTATAGCCAGAGTGTTCTGTGGAGGCGAGGATGGGTTGACTTCCTTTCATGTACTTCAGACATGTTATCAGGAGGGACCAGTTCCTAAAGAGGGACATCATGCTTGGTAAAGTAGAGGGTCAATGAAAAAGAATAAAACCCTTGACAAGATGAATTGACACAGTGGCTGCAACAATGGACTCAAAAGTAGCAACGATTGGGAGGATGGCACAGGATCGGGCAGTGTTTCATAGGGTTGCTGTGAGTCAGAAACAACTCAATGGCACCTAACAACAACAACATTTTGTTTCCCCCCTTCCAATCCAAATACGTATCCTTTTATTTATTCATAATCATTAATGAATGTATTTATTGCAAGTTTACTGTAGCATACCTATGTACCATACTCAATGTTTTCTATGGCTGACCATTCTGAACTTTTATAATTTTGGGGGAATAACTCATGGTTTCAAATGTTTGGATATCATTTGATATTTTATTTGTATTATTTCAACAAAGAGAATGCCATGGATAATAATCACAGAGGAAATACAAGTCATATGATCAGACTGAGTCATACTATTTACATAAGTAAATATAGTTGTAGTAACAGTACCCTGAATATATATCAATAAATATGTATCTGATATTTCCCATGGCAATTTCTAGACTAGAATACCCTTGATCAAAATTAACATTAGTAGTAAGTAATAAATGCACATATGCCCATTATTAGCATTCTTCCATGACCCAGGATGGGGTGATATTTCTGAAAATTATTCAAATAGGCTGTATTAGGACTTACCTTGGGATATTTAAATTATAGCTTTAAAGTAGTCATTCTTTCTAGAAAAGCCTAGTCCAGTCAAGTTATTATCATAATAAGAGAAGCATAAACCATTAATTTGGAAGTCAATAAACTTTGTGCAGGTTTATGGAATCCTAGAACCTCTAGATGGATTTGTCTTCTGTCTTGTAAAGGCTGTAGTTAAAAAGATCACTTTAACATGATGATCTGCTAAGGCATTCTCTCTAGCTTCTGTAGAACCATTTTTACTGTTGATCATTATGACAAAAATGTCTTTGGAGAATATCAGAGCATGACATAATTTGTGTACTTATCCATTTTTATAGGGGTAACTAAGAATGTTAAGAGGTCTCTGTTTCTATAGTACTCCAAAGTCATTAACTGCTTTAAAAACATATCGACTGTTAATATATACATTTAACGTTTTTTTTTTTTTATTTCTAGCAATTTGAAATGCCCTACAAATGGCCAAAGAAGCCCTAGTAGTGCAATGGTTAAGTGATTGGCAGATAACTGAAAGGTCGGTGGTTTGAACCAACCACAGGAGAAAAGACCTGGTGATCTGCTCTTGTAAAGATTGCAGCCTAGGAAACCCTATGGGGCAGCTTTACTCTGTCCTACAGAGTCGCTACGAGTCGGAATTGACTCAACAACAAACAACAACCACAACAGAGAGGGCCATGTCTGTCTCCTTTAGCTGATTTGAATTCTGGTAAGTTAATGGATTCTGCCAGGGAACCTGAGTAGTTATTACAAAGCCAGGATGGTAGTGTCCCTTTATAATTTTAAGATATGACCTATCAGTGAACAAAATTAGTTAAGAAATTTGAGGGTATCCAAAACCACCTGTTCAAGGCACATACACTTCTCAAGCTATGAAAACATATTCAAGAGATAACAATATTTTGGGTCAGGGCAAACCCAGAAGAAAACCATTTATCAATAAATCCTTGGGATATAACCGACCGGGTAAATTGTTAACTTTTCATTTCCCAATTAAAACAAGTAAATACTGGATATTCTTATCAATGGGGAACTTAAAGAAAGCTAATCATAAATCCATTATGATAATCTGGCTTCAGGTGGAGCCAAAGAGTTGCCTTCAGGTTAGGCAATTACTGGAAACCAAGTTATAACTATTTGTTAACTGCTCTGTATATCTTGGACAAATCTATATCCTCTAATCATTAGGGTTTTTTTTCCCCCCCGCTATTAGCTTCACATATTATGAGACTGGTAAATGGCTATTTTTATAAAAAATCAGTTAATATTGGTTGAAGACCTTTCTTGGCTTGAGTTTTGAGAACAAATTGAGGAAGTCAGTAAACAGTTTCAGAAGTATTAAACTGGACTTTTATGGGCTCTGCTTCAAGAATTATGCTTAAGTCTGTGGAGTTTTTGCTTTTGGGGATTCTGGGACCATAGCTAATTCTTTGGTTATTTCTTGAATTATACATAGTGTAAGTACATTGATTTCCAAACCAAGTATAATTTTTTTTTCACAAACTTATATTTTAATCTAACTCACTAGATCCTTTGCCCATCACAAGCAACTGAGGTGTCATGTGTTGGATAGGTGGAAAATGGGGGAGAGATGGATTGGAAACCTACATTGGCAGTGTAGGCATAGGCAGCAATGACCAAAGAGTAACCAGAGTTGCTCTGCTGGCAATGTGTGTGATCAGGTCCACAGAATGAGGTATCTTAGCCTCTTGGAAGTCCATTGGCATCTTGAGGGGTCTAGATGTGTAGGGATCCATACTATTAAAGTGCATGCCTATATCTTATTTCCTTTTCCCATTCCTGTTTTTTGGCTTACTCTATATATTTGTCCCCTTGGCTCACCTCCTCTTCTTGTCAATGATTCTGCATTTCCAATTTGAGCCTCAAACCTCAGTTGGCAACAAGGAGCAGCCATCCTTAGTAGAGCCTGTAAAGATTCCTTGCCTGGTAAGATGCAGCTTGGGCCCATCTTATCATTTTCTTCTTTAACATTTTCCATAAATCTTTTGCTAGAGTTAAACTGGGAGGATAGGAAATATCTAGTGCTATGATAATGAAGCAATGCACTTAGAATTAAGTTTATTGGGAATATTTTTCTTCAATATTCCTGATTTTTTAAATAATATTTTATTGAGTTTTTGGTGCAAGTTTACACAGCAAATTAGATTCCCATTTGACAATTTCCACACAAATTATTCAGTGATTTTAGTTACATTTATAACAATGTGTCAATATTCTCTAATTGTGTTATATTTGTTCCATTTCAAGTACTCTAGTCTCCTTGTCCCTTTATCTTATAGTTTTTGCTTTTGAGTAATTGTTGATCTGTTGGTCTCATACAGATGTTTTTTAAGTAGATCACAGATCTTACGGGTAATATTCATTATTTTGTGCGTCAATTTGCTGTTTTGATAGAAGGTGATCTCATGGGATAAGTTTGGTTCTAGGTTTAAAGAGTGTCTCAGGGAGTCCTCTGTTCTTTACTACTCCAGTTTGTCTGGGTTTTTCTTTTTTTTTCTTTCTTTTTTTAAAGAATTTTAGTTCTGTTCCACATTTTTCTCCCATTCTATATGGGACCATTGATTATGCCCTGGTTAGAACGGTCAGTGGTGATAGTAGCCCACCATCTAGTTCTGGTCTCAAGGTAGATGAGGTCATGACTCTTGTAGACATGTTTCTTCACTGAGCTTTTGGTAACCTCCTTAGTGTTTTGCTCCTGATGAGTAGGGACCAGTAGTTGTATCTCTGATGGCCGACCACAAGCTTTTAAGACCCCAGACACAATACTAGGATACAAATCATTTTTGTGAACTATGTTATGCCAATTGACTGAGTTGTCCCATGGGACTATGGTTCTAAGTTTTCAAATCCAGAAAATCAATATTGGAAGGTATTTGGTTACGTCCGTAAAATATCCATATGTGTGTCTTCAGTGAATATTTGTGCCTGCACCCACATACTTGTATTTACACATTCCTATAGATATTTCTATCTGTTCTCACCTATGTACACACTTGTACCTATCCATATACCAATATGCCTATACCCATCTAAATGTACTCAAATACTTGTTTTTACTTTAGTTGTGCTGTGCTCACTGCATCCACATTCGGTGCCATTTTTCCCATCACCAAAAATAATGAGTCTCTACAATCTAAAGTATACTTTGCCCTCCCCCTCTTCTCTTCCTGGTGACCACCAATGAACATTGGTCTCTCTCTCTATATATATATATCTGTTCTTGTCTTCTTATAAAAGAGGGATCATTCAATATTTGTGCTTATATGCTTGACTTATTTCATTTAGCATTATGCCTTTCAGGTCCATCCATGTTATAATATGTTTCACAAACTCATCATTGTTCTTTATGGTTGCCTAGTATTCCATTTCCCCACGTGTCTGTCAGTTTGTCATACTGTGGAGGCTTTCCTGTTGCTGTGATGCTGGAAGTTATGCCACTGGTATTCAAATACCAGCAGGGTCTCCCATGGTGGACAGGTTTTAGCTGAGCTTCAAGATTAAGATGGACTAGGAAGAAGGACCCGAAGGTCTACTTCTGAAAAGAATTAGCCAGTTAAAAGCTTATTATTAACAGCTGAACATTGTCTGATATAGTACCAGAAGACGAGCCCTGCAGGTTGGAAGGCACTCAAAATACGACTAGGGAAGAGCTACCTCCTCAAAGTAGAGTCAACCTTAATGACTTGGATGGAATCAAGCTTTCGAGATCTTCATTTGCTGGCATGACTCAAAATAAGAAGAAACAGCTGCAAATACCCATTAATAATTGGAACGTGCAGTGCACAAAGTATGTATTTAGGAAAAATGGAAATCGTCAAAAATGAAATGGAATACACAAACATCAATATCCTAGGCATTAGTGAGCTGAAATGGACTGGTATTGGGCATTTTGAATCAGACAGTCATATGGTCTACTATGCTGGGAATTACAAATTGAAGAGGAATGGCATTGCATTCATTATCAAACAGAGCATTTTAAGATCTATCCTGAAGTACAACGCTATAAGTGACAGGGAATAGTCATACATCTACAAGGAAGACCAGTTAATGTTACTAGTAGTCAAATTTATGCACCAACCTCTAAGGCCAAAGATGAAGAAACTCAAGATTTTACAAGCTTCTGCAGTCTGAAATTGATCAAACATGCAGTCATGATGCATTGATAATTACTGGTGATTGGAATACAAAAGCTGGAAACAAAGACGAAGGAGTGGTAGTTGGAAAATATGGCCTTGGTGATAGAAATGATGCCAGAGATCTCATGACAGACTTTTGCAAGACCAGTGACTTCTTCATTGCAAAAACGTTTTTTCACCAACGTAAACAGCGACTATACATATGGACCTTGCCAGACAGAATACACAGGAATCAAATCGACTACCTGTATGGAAAAAGACGATGGAAAAGCTCAATATCATAAGTCAGAACAAGGCCAGGGGCCGACTGTGGAATAGACCATCAATTGCTCATATGCAAGTTCAAGCTGAAACTGAAGAAAATTAGAAAAAGTCCACGAGAGCCAAAGTACGACCTTGAGTATATCCTGCCTGCATTTAGAGACCATCTCAAGAATAGAATTGATATGTTGAACACTAATGACCGAAGACCAGATGAGTTGTGGAATGACATCAAGAACATCATATATGAAGAAAGCAAGACGTCATTAAAAAGACAGGAAAGAAAGAAAAGACCAAAATGGATGTCAGGAGAGATTCTGAAACTTGCTCTTTTACGTCCAGTAGCTAAAGGAAAAGGAAGAAAGGATGAAGTAAAAGAACTCAACAGAAGATTTCAAGAGGCAGCTTGAGAAGACAAAGTATTATGATGACATATCCAAAGACCTAGAGTTAGAAAAGCAAAAGGGAAGAACATGTTCAGCATTTCTCAAGCTGAAAGAACTGAAGAAAAAATTCAAGCCTTGAGTTGCAATTTTAAAGGATTCTAAGGGAAGAATACTAAACAATACACAAAGCATCAAAAGAAGACGGAAGGAAAACAGAATCCCAATACCAAAAAGAATTGGTCGACTTTCAACAATTTCAGGAGGTAACATATGATCAAGAACCGATGGTACTGACAGAAGAAGTCCAAGTTGCACTGAAGACATTGGTGAAATACAAGGTTCTATGAGTTGACAGAATACCAACTGAGATATTTCAACAAATGGATGCAGCACTGGAAGTGCTCACTCATCTATGCCCAGAAATTTGGAAGATAGCTACCTGGCCAACTGACAGGAAGAGATCCATATTCATGCCTATTCTCAAGAAAGGTGATCCAACCAAATGCAGAAAATATTGAACAATATCATTAGGATCACACACAAGTAAAATTTTGCTGCAAATCATTCAAAAGTAGCTGCAGTATTATCCCAACAGGGAACTGCTGGAAATTCAAGCCAGATTCAGAATAGGACACAGAACCAGGGATATCATAGCTGATGTCAGATGGATCCTGGCTGAAGGCAGAGAATATCAGAAAGATGTTTACCTGCGTTTTATTGACTATGCAAAAGCATTTGACTATATGGATCATAACAGATTATGGGTAACATCGCAAAGAACGGGAACTCCAGAACCTTTAATTGTGCTCATGAGGAAACTGTACATGGATCAACAGGCAGTCATTCAAACAGAACAAGGGGATGTTGCATGGTTTAAAGTTGGGAAAGGTGTGTGTCAGTGTTGTATTCCTTCACCATACCTATTTAACCTGTATGCTGAGGAAATAATCCAAGAAGCTGGACTATATGAAGAAGAACCCGCCTCAGGAATGGAGGAAGACTTATTAACAACCTGGATTATGCAGATGACACAACATTGCTTTCTGAAACCAAAGAGGACTCGAAGCACCTACTGATGAAGATCAAAGACCACAGCCTTCATTATGAATTATACCTCAACATAAAGAAAACAAAAATCCTCAAAACTGGACCAATAAGTGGCATCATGATAAATGGAGAAAAGATTGAAGTTGTCAAGGATTTCAGTTGACTTGGATCCACAATCAACACTCATGGAAGCAGCAGTCAAGAAATCAAAGGAAGCATTGCATTTGGCAAATCAGTTGCTGAAGGACTCTTTGTAAAGCGTTAAAAAAGCAAAGATGTCACCTTGAAGACTAAGGTGCACCTGATCCAAGCCATAGTGTTTTCAACCACCTCATATGCATGCAAAAATTGGATAATGAATAAGGAAGCCCGAAGAAGAATTGATACCTTTGAACTGTGGTATTGGTGAAGAATATTGAATATACCATGGACTGCCAAAAGAACGAACAAAACTGTCTTGTAAGAAGTACAACCAGAATGCTCCTTAGAAGCAAAGATGGTGAGACTACGTCTCACATACTTTGGACATGTTATCAGGAGAAATCAGTCCCTGTAGAAGAACATCAAGCTTGATAAAATAGAGGGTCAGTGAAGAAGAGGAAGACCCTCAACGAGATGGACTGACACAGTGACTGCAACAATAGGCTCAAGCATAACAATGATTATGAGGATGGTGCAGGACCGGGCAGTGCTTCATTCTGCTGTACATAGGGTCGCTATGAGTCAGAAACAACTGTATGGCACCTAACAACAATATTCCGTTGTATGTATGTACAATTTGCTTATCCACTCATCTGTTGATGGGCATTTTGGTTGTTTCCATTTATTTGCTAATGTGAATAAAGCAACAATGAACACAAGTCTGCATATGTCTGTTCATGTCATTATTTTTAGATCTTGTCATGGTTTGAATTATGTCCCCCAAAAAATCTGTCAGCTTGGCTGGGTCATAATTCCCAGCATTGTATGATTGTGTACCATTTTGTAAATCTCATGCGATTTCCTTATGTGTTGTAAACTCTATCACTATGATGAGTTTATATGTGATTTCCTTATGTGTTGTAAACTCCATCACTATGATGCGGTTATACTGATGAGGTTTACAAGATTAGATAGAGTCTTAATCCAATCTCTTCTGAGATATAAAAGAGAGAAGCTAGCAGAGACACATGGGAACCTCACACCCACCAAGAACGCAGTGCCAGGAGCAGACCGCATCCTTTGGACCTGAGGATCCTGCGCTGAGATGCTCCCAGACCAAAGGAAGACTGATGCATCACAAGGACCTTCCTCCAGAGCCGAAAGAGAAAGCATTCCCCTGGAGCTGATGCCCTATATTGACTATAATGACTTGTAGCCTACTGGACTGTGAGAGGATAAACTTCTCTTTACTAAAGCCATCCACTCATGGTATTTCTGTTAGAGCAGCACTAGATGACTAAGACACCGGATAAGTCATTTCTATAGATTTTTTTCCCAGTCTGTAGGTTGTTTATTTATTTTTTTAATAGTCTTTTGATGAGCTTAAGTTTTTAATTTTTATGAGGCCCCATTTATCTATTTTGTCTTCTTCTATTTATGCATTTGTTGTTATGTTTGTTATCCCATCTTTACAAAAGATTAGGTCCCATAGTTTTTTCCCTATGTTTTCTTCCAGAAATTGCATGGTTTTAGGTTTAGCATTTAGTCTTTGATCCATTTTGAGTTAGTTTTTGTGTATGGTGTGAGGTATGGGTCCTGTTTCATTTCTCTGTGGCACGACTTGTTAAAGAGACTGTTTCTGCTCCCACTGAATAGACTTCTATCCCTTGTTAAAAACCAGTTATTTATAGAAGACTAGGTTTAATTCTGAGTTCTCAATTGTATTCCAGTGGTCTATACATCTATCATTGAACCAGCATCAGGCTGTTTTGATTACAGTGGCTGCATGGCACGTTTTGATATCAGAAAGTGTGAGGCCTCCTGCTTTGTTCTTTTTCTCCAATATTACTTTGGTTATTCAGGGTTTCTTTCCTTTCGATATGAAGTTGGTCATTAGTTTTTTCCAGATTGGTAAAGAACGCTGTTGGGATTTGTATCAGGATTGCATTGTATCTATAGAGCACTTTAAGTAGAAATGACATTTTCACTATAGTAAATCTTCCAATCCATGAGCACAGGATATCTTTCCAGTTTTGTAGGTTTCTTTTAGTCTCTCTTGTATTGCTGTTTCATAATTTTCATTGTATAAGTTTTTATGTCCCTGGTTAGGTTAATTCCTAGGTATTTGATTGATTTGAGGGCTTTTGTAAATGGCATTGTTTTGTTTATTTCTTTTTTTTTTAGAGAAGTCTTTGTTAGTGTAGAAGAACCCAACTGATTTTTGTGAGTTGCTCTTGTACCATGCAATGTTGCTATTAGTTTCAGCAGTTTTGTTGTGGAATCTTAAGAGTCTTCTATGTGTAGGCTCATGCCATCTGCGAATAGAGATAGTTTTACTTCTTCCTTTCCTGTTGGGATACCTTTCATTTATCTTCTTTATCTTTCTTACCTAGCTCTATCTAGGACTTCCCGTACAATGCTGAATAAGAGTGGTGATAATGGGCATCTTTGTCTTGTTCCCATTCTCAGAGGGAAGAGTCTCAGCCTTTCTGCTTTGAGTATAATGTTGGCTATTGGTTTTGCATATATGTCTTTAATCATGTTGAGAAATTTCCCTTCTATTCTTATTTTGCTGAGAGTTTTTATCAGGAGTTGTATTTTATCTAATGCCTTTTCTACATCAATTGATATGATCATATGGTTCTTTACCTTTGTTTTATTTATGCAGTAGATTACATTGATTGATTTCCTAATGGCAAACCACCCTTATAATCCTTGTATGAATCCTACTTGATCATGGTACATGATTTTTTTTTGACATGTTACTGAAGTCTGTTGGCTAGAATTTTGTTGAAAAATTTTGCATTTATCTTCATAAGGAATATTGGTCTGTAATTTTATTTTTTGTGATGTCTTTGAGTGGTTTAGGCATAAGGGTTATGCTGGCTTCATAGAAAGAGTTTGGTGGTGTTCCTTCCTCTTCTATGTTTTTGAAGAGATTGAGTAGGAATAGTGTCAACTCTTCTCTGAAAGATTGGTAGAATTCTCCAGTGTAGCCATCTGATCCTGAATTTTTTTTCTTGGCAGTTTTTTGATGGCATCTCTTCTTTTATAATGAGTCTGTTTAAATTTTATACCTCTGTTTGTGTAAGTTTGGGTAGGTAGTGTGTTTCTAGGAATTTGTCCATTTCATCTAAGTTTTCAAATTTGTTGGAGTACAGTTTTTCATAGTAATTAGTTATCATCGTCTTTATCTCTGTTGGATTGGTAGTAATGTCAGCAATTTCATTTATTAATTTGGTTATTTGCCTCTTCTATTTTTTATTTTTGTCAGTCTAGCCAGTGGTTTATCTATTTTACTGATCGTTTTGAAGAAACAACTTCTGGTTTTGTTGATTCTTTCTATTGTTTTTCTATTTTCAATTTCATTTATTTCTGCTCTGATCTTTATTATTTCCTTTTTTCTGGTAGCTTTTGGCATCTTTTGCTCTCCATTTTCTATGTGTTCAAGTTGTTGATTTAAGTTAATGATTTTGGATCTTTATTCTTTTTTAATGCAGGCATTTATTGATACGATTTTCCCTCTGAGTACTGCTTTTGCTGTGTCCCAAGGTTTTGATAAGTTATGTTTTCATTTTTATTTGATTCTAGAATTTTTTTTGTTTTAATTTTGATTTCTTCTATGACTCAGTAGTTTTTTAGTAGTGTATTATTTAGTGTCCATGTAATTTTTTTTCCTTATTTTTTCGTGTTGTTGATTTCTAGCTTCATACAATTATGGTCAAGAGGATGCTTTGTATGATTTCCATCCTTTTAAATTTGTTGAGACTTGTCTTGTGTCCTAGCATATGGTCTATTCTGGAAAATGATCTATGGCACTGGAGAAGAATTTGTATTGTTTTGATGCTGGGTAGAGTGTTCTATATACGGTCCTTAGGTCCAATTGGTTTATGGTTTTATTTAAGTTCACAATGTCATTAGTGATGTTCCTTTTAGGTGTTATTTCTATAACTGAAAGTGGTGTGTTGCAGTTCCCTACTATTTTGGGGATTTATCTATTTCTCCTTTCATATTAGACAGTATTTGTTTCATGTATTTTGGAGCATTCCTGGTAGGTGCATATGTATTTATAATTGGTATATCTTCTTGCTGGCTTTATTATGTAATGTCCTTCTTTGTCTCTTGTAATCGATTTTTATTTAAAGTCTATTTTATCTAATAGCAGTATGGCCACCCCTGCCTATTTTTGATTACTGGTTGCATGGAATATTTTTCTCCATCCTTTTATTTTCAGTCTGTTTGTGTCCTTATGTCTAAGGTGTGTTTCTTGCACACAGCAGAAGAATGGGTCTTTTTTTTTTTTTAATGTCCATTCTGCCACTCTCTGCCTTTTGCATGGGGCATTTCAACGATTTGCTGAATGGTTATTACTGAAAATGAAGTGTCTACCTCACACATTTTGCTGTTCATTTTTTTGAGTGTTTCATATCTTCTTTGTTTTTTTGAATCTGATTTTTCTGTTTTTGTTTGTACTTGGCTGCTTTCTTGTAACGAGGCTTTTTCTTTCTTCTTTCTTTTCTTCCAAGTATTTTTTCTCAGTGATTTCTTAGTGGTTAGCACATATATTACATTACACAAGTTACAATTGCAACAACATTTAACATATAAACAACAGTTAAAATACAACCTTAACATAATATACCTATTCCTTATATGCTCCTTCCTCTTCCATTTCTGTTGGTGTGTCTCTCATTAACATCAATATACAACTTATATTCTATAAGTTTACTTTGTACATATTTCTTACAAACTTGATGTTGTGTTGTTTGTGGGATTTAATTATCGAGTTTATTCCCTGAAAATACCATCTACTTGGTCCTTATGATTGCATGTGTTGTTTTGTGTTTTGGAGCTCTCTTATTTATTATTTTTTCCCCATGTATAGATACAAGTATTTATTTAATGTTCTTGTCTTTGCATTTTGAGTACTCCTTTTCACTGTGTCCAATATCTACAAAAGAGCTTGCTGGAATTTTTAGTAGGATTTCATTGAATCTATAATTAAGTGTGGAAGAATTGGCATCTTGACAATATTGAGTATTACTATACATGTACATGGAGTATCTCTCCATTTACTTATATCTTCTTTGATTTCTTTCACCAGAATTTTAAAGTTTTTCTCATCTAGATCTTGCACATATTTTGTTGGATTTATGACTTTTTCATTTTTGGAGATCTGCTAATATAAACGATATTATGTTTTTAATTTCAAATTCCAATTTTTATTGATGATATATAAGAAAGCACTTGTCTGTTGTACATTAACCTTATATCCTGAAATGTTGCTATAATTTATTAGTTCCCAGGTGTTCTTTTCTTAGTTTTTGCTTTCATTTTTTTCATCCATTTTTTGGGGTTTTCTTCATAGACAACCATATTACCTAGGAACAAAGGCAGTTTTATTTCTTCCTTTATAATTTGTATAACTTTTTTTTTCCTTTTTGAGTCTGATTGCATTAACTAGAATTTCCAGTAAGATGTTGAATAGAAATGGTGAGAAGAGACATCCTTGCTTTGTTCCCAATCTTAGGGAGAAACCCTCCAGTTTTTCAAAATTAAGTATGATGTTAGCTGTAGGATTTTTATAGATGTTCTAGATCACGGTGGGAAGTTCCCCATTTCTAGTCTGCTGAGAGTTTTTATCATAAATAGGTGTTGGATTTTACCAAATGATTTTTATGTATTTACTAATATGATAATATGATTTTTCTTCTTTATCTTTTTGATTTCTGGACATCTCTTTCTTAATTGAGATAAAGGCATGTTCAAGGGTTTGCTGAGAGAAAACTCTGGTATAACGTTCATGAATGAATTTGCACAGCTGGGCAACAGCTGGGGCCTCTCCATCTTCAGTGAGCTCTTGGCATCTTGAGTTCATTCTGTTCTCTCTAAATTAAGCTGTTCTTTGTGGCATAGTAGGAAAAGTCTCAAACTCTTTAACCTTGTCACTACTTTCGACTTCTCTTTTTCTTATAGTTCTTTTTGGGTTGATTTTTGTAGTTTTTTTCCAAAGATAAAATTCTTAGATTTTAAAAAATATTTAAATCTGGTGAATACAAGTGTTTATTACATAACTTAAAATATTCATTTAGCTTTCTGTATAATGATCACTCTGCTATTTCAATTAGTTAAAAAATACGTGACCAATATGTAAAACAAAAGCTGAATTAGAAAAAAAAAAGTCATCTGACTTCTAGATCTGACTCTCCAGCAACTGTGATACAAAAAAAACTGGAGCATCAAAAGTTTACAAATAAGCAAACAAATTAAAAATAGAACATAATTTTGATCAATATCAGGTGGCTAAGAGGTAAGTCTGAGACTAAAACTCAAATCTTTTAATACTATATTATTCAGAAATAGCAGATCCATAGATTAGACAAAGGTTAAGCTTCAGAAAGAATAATAAAGCATTCTTTGTATTACGTCTTCAAATAGGAAATAAACTACACCCTTGTGATGGCTTTTGCTTACTTGAATTTTCATAGTATGTGAAAATTTCTATTTTATTTTATTTGCAGAAGCTAATTTGACCCACTTAAATATAGTAAACAACGTTTTATCAGATATCGAATGCCTTAACCTTTCATCGCTTGCCATGAAACTCAGTGAACAATAAGCAAGTAATGACTAAAACATAAAACACTTCAGGCGCAGTTTTCACATTTCTAATTTTAAAACAATTTTAGATTTCTCTTTTTCAATTAGAACTAACAAATTAAAAATCAAGTCACAATTAAGTCGTCAGTAACATAGCTCAATCTTGTTGACACTTGCGGCAGGAAAAGGTGTTCCGAGTTCTACTCCTTTTTCGCATTTAACCATCTGGCCCCACACCTAAAGGGTCAACAAGAGTGGAACCATAATCCCAGGATGCTGTTTATCCCAGTACAATAGTATAAACTTTTTACTTATTACCCCTCCTGAGGTACAAGGCTCTGACAAAGTTGGATGGCCTTTTAAAAATTTGATTCTAATAGAAGCATTTTGTCCTTCTCTTGTTCTCATGTGCCGTAATGACTTTATATCAACGTTTGCCAACAGCATTTCTGATAACAGTAGTGACTATACAGAAAGAAAAAAAAAATCACTATTCAGGAACTGGAGGAGTGGTGAGAGGAGCTGGGGGACTTGAGGAAGGTACCACGCAGGAATGAGTAAGATAACACACCTGTTTTTCACACAGATACTCAAAGAGAACCTGACAAAGAGGATCATGAAGTTCAAAACAGCTGTGTCACTATCTGATCCAAACACCATTACTCAGGGGGCTATACAGTAAAGGTAGGGACTCTGCATATTTAATGTATTGTTACCATCACTTTCAAAGAGACAGTGATGCCTGTTTCCAAAGTTAATAAACACCCCCCCAAAAAAAAAATTGCCTTTGAGTCAATTCCGACTCATAACAACTCTATAAGACAGAGTAGAACATCCCCATAGGGTTTACAAAGCTGTAAATCTTTACTGAAGCAGACTGCCACATTTTTCTCCTGCAGAGCAGGTGGTGGGTTCGAACCACCAACCTTTCAGTCAGCAGTAGTGCACTTAACCACTGCACCACAGGGGCCCCTTTTTGCCAAAGTTAATACTATATATTAAATTAAAACATCAACTGCCTATAGAGCCAGAGAGTAAATTCCAGATTCCTTGAGTCAGGAATATGGAATGTGTCATCTCACCTACTTCCTAAATTGATCATCAATGCTTTTAATCTTAGTCGATTCATCCTCCATGATATCGGTTATGGATTGAATTGTGTCCCCCCAAAAATATATGCTGTAAATCCTAACCTCTGTGCCTGTGATTATAATTTCATTTTGGAATGGGTTGTCTTTGTTATGTTAATGAGGCAGGATTAGTGTAGGGTGTGTTTTGAGTTAATCTCTTACAAAATATAAAAAGAGCAGATTAACCAAGCAAGGACAAAAGGAAAGAAAGCTGCTTGCCTCTTGGAATTCTACAGGCAGGAAACAGGCCTAAGGAATTATATCTGTTGTCCTCTAAGAAGAGAAGACCATCCCTGGAGCAGCTTGGAGATCAACAGAACTGTTGAAAGGAGCATGGGAAGAAAGGGTGCCTTGGTTTCAAAAGGTGATTCCATGGCCTTCTGGGTTTCAAAGAGACAAATCTTTACCAGCTTAGTTCCAGAGTGTGGGCTTGCTGTTCACGAGTGCTAGGGGGTGGGGCCACTGTCCAAAGTTGAGGGGGCAGGGCCGCTATGCCCAAGATGCAGAAGAACGGGGCCTTCTGGGGCTGAGAGTGTAAGGTCATCACTCAGATGGACTAAGAGAATGAGGCTTCCCAAAGCTAGAGCACAGCTACCATCCCAGTGGGCCTGGAAGGCGGAGCTGAAGCCCAGGGCCAAGGGGCCTCCATCCAGAATCCAGACAGCATGGCCAACACCCAGTGTCTGGAAGCTAGAGCCCTCTCCCAGATGGTCCCAAAGAATAGAGAAATATTTTCAAGCCTTGAGAGCGAGTATAATTTGTTCTGCTGAGTTTTGGGCTTGCTTGGTGCCCTTCTTTCTCTCCAGTTTCTGCTATTTGTAATGGAAATGTGTATCTTGTACCTGTTCCTTATGGCTGTTTGGGGCAAAAGAAAAATTATTCCACGTTTTGGAAACTACCTTACCCTAATAGATAATACTCTACAGCAATACATCATTTTTGCATGGATATAGAAATAGGCAAGTGTCCTCAACTTCAGCACTATTTGTATATTAGCATTTTGGGCCGGATAATTACTTGATGTGGGAGGTGAGGAGTGGGGGAGAGCTGTTGTGTATAGTATAGGATATTTAGCCTCATTCCTCACCTATACCCATTAGATGCCAGTAGGACTCCCCCAGTCGTGGGGGGTGGCTGGGAATTGTCTTCAGACATTGCCAATGTCTTTTAGGAGCAAAATCACTCTCAGTTGAGAATGACTGATGCAGATTATTTGTTTAAAAAGTAGACCAAATCACACTCCTCAAAATTCTCTATTGACTTCTCATCACACTTAAAATGAAATCCAATGTCATTACTGTGCCCAATAATGGGCCTACACAATTTGACCCCCAGCTTTTCTTCCAAACTCAACTTCGGTAGCTCTCCTCCATAATCACGGCCCTTTCATCACCCTAGTCTTTGCTATCCTGGAAAAGGTCTGGCATGTCCTCACTTCAAATCCTTTGTACTTGATGTTACCTCTTTCTGGATCACTCTTCTTTGTGGAATTTACATAACTTGTAGCATCACTTGAAATTTCACCTCTTCACCCTAATACTTTCTCTTTTCTACTAGAATATGACTGCTGTGAAGTCAGGGATGTCATCTTGCTATAATCTTATAACCTACAACAGTGTTTTCTACATA
Source organism: Trichechus manatus latirostris (assembly GCF_000243295.1). NCBI lineage: Eukaryota > Metazoa > Chordata > Mammalia > Sirenia > Trichechidae > Trichechus > Trichechus manatus. Next base: position 778,771 of record NW_004443988.1, read on the forward strand.
GGAGGAGCTCTGTAAGTTTCTTGAATAACATTTTTGAAAAAATAAATTTCTACAAATCAGTAATAAAATAGGTAACATTTTAATAAGCAATTGATACAAATATATATGTACAATAACATGAGCAGCTGTCAACCTCAAAGTAATCAGATAAATAAAAAAATTAAAGTAGATTCCACATAAAATCTATAAGCTTATCAAAAATTCAAGAAAAAATTATTTACAAATACAGGAAAAAAAATAAAGTGAAAAGTACCCAGCATGCCTTTATCTGTAGGACATTCGAGAGAGATGCCAGAAATAACAGGTTTATTAAGGAAGGGAAATAATGTCAGAAGTTTAGGCATTTTAAAATGTTTGTGACCACAATATATGTAAAATTGATTAATTAATTGGATTTTATGGAGAAAACTTTCTTCAAACTATTATTTAAGCTCATTTGAAAATGATCTCATCTTTGTGATACCAACTAGTAACAGATAAATTATTCTCTCAAATATCTGGATTGTAGCCCAATTGCAGAATTTAATACAAATAACAGATAAACATTCGTTCTAAATTTTGCTGAGTGTAACAACCAACTGCTTTTATTCTTTGCTGTGTTCTCCTTGCTCTCATTTCCTAGCTCAGCAGCAAAATACTTCTGTTTCTCCAGAGTTGGCATGTGAACAAAGGCAAGTACCTTTAACTCTAGTCTCTAAAATAAAATATAGTGACACTTAAAACCATTAGATTATAATTTAGATCTTTAGAATGTACTCATAGGAACTCATTTTATCTATTATATCTTAATAAGGCAATAGATAGAAAATATCACTTGAACAGAAAAAGATCTTTTTGAAATCTGACTACTGAAACAGAAAGTACATAAATTTTAGCACGTGGCATATATATGCAAAATGGCATATATGGAAAATGGTAAAATAGTGTAGCTTTGATGTCCACTGCAGCATTTACCAGAATATTAATAACTGAAGAAACAAAAATCAGCATTCTTTAGAAAGCCTTGCTGCCAGGAGAGAAGACCGCAACTTGGAAGCAGAAGGCATTAGTTGGAGGCAAGATGTGAAACGAAAAAAAGGAAGTTGTGGAAATGAAGTCAGGAAATCAGAAGCCACACCCACACCACTGCCCCAAGGAAAGGCATGATGCAGTGAAGAACCTCTCTTCCGCTTTACTTACATGAAAGGACACTGTTGATGTGAGAAACACAGTGATATACTCAAGTCACTCACTCATTTTGCCATAGAAAAATTTTCTATTGCTAGTTTCAGAAAATATAAGATAGTTCTAAATAAAATATAAATAAATAAAAGTAGCATCCTCACAAAACAACTATAGGAGGAAAACAGAAAACGAAAATCAAAACATTTCAGCTGAAGAAAATATTCCCCTAAAGCACTAGAAAGTGGAGCAAAACAAAGCAAAAACCCTACAATGATACACAAAATGAATGAATTAATATAAAACAAGCATTTGCCAATATGGAAGAACACTGAATCAGATAGTTTTAAACGGTACATAACTTAACAAGAGGAGAAACATAAAATCCAAAAAACACAAGAAAATGTGAAATGAGAAGTAAACTCAAAAAAGGGTAAAAAAATTCAGTAAAAAAGTAAAAATTAGAAGGTGCCTAAGGAAGAGTCAATTTTAACAGAAAATACATTAAGGGAGATTGAGAAGTGCCAAGAGCCAAGATAATAAAAATAAAATAATAGAGGAGATAAAATGTATCAGATAGAAAGTAATAGATTAATTAAAGGCAGTGAAAATTCACTGTGTATGTAATTGGATTCTCTGTAGAAGAAAAACAAAACACTGAAACTTAATATTTAAAATTATAATCTAAGAAAGTATCTCCATAAAAAGAAAGAAGACTTGAATCTACATAATAAAAGGGCTAAGAAAACCTGAATCTACATAGTGATATTACCTGAAAAACAAAACAAAAAAACGGACATTAAACATTTAATCCCAAAACATATTTTAGTAAAATTATTGGGCTCTAAAAATAACAAAACCCTATGGGGCAATTCTGCTCTGTCCTATAGGGTTGCTATGAATTGGAATCAAACAGTAATATTTGTTTGTTTTTTAAAAAGAGCGAATAGTCATTTGAGCCTCCAGGCAAAAAGAGCAAATCACAAAGGAAAGAAAATCAGATTGCCATCAAAGTTCTAAATAGCAATATATAAAGCAAGACAACAATGGAGCAAAATGAAAACACACAAATAAACAAAAATCTCAAGGACTCAAAGGGCTAACCAAAGATTTTAAGGCCAGCCAAGTTATCAAGGCAATAGAAACACAAGAACCTGGAATGACTGAATTTACTAACCCTTCCTGAGGAATCTACCGGTGGATGAGGTCCTTATGAGTCTGAATCAACTCCGAGTCAACTAACAACAGCAACAACAAGAAAGCATTGGCACAAGAAAGGGTGGTAAACAAATAAATATATTTAATTGTAAACATAAGGTTAAAACAAAGGTGAGGACAAGAGTGGAAGAAGAGTAAAAGTAGTTATAAGTTCTCACACAGTAGAAGTAAGGGTATTTTTTTTAATATATATATTTTTATTGTACTTTAGATGAAGGTGTACAGAACAAATAGTTTCTCATTAAACAGTCAGTACACATATT
>NW_004443988.1:781512-794228 GCF_000243295.1 Trichechus manatus latirostris
TACAGAACAAATAGTTTCTCATTAAACAGTCAGTACACATATTGTTTTATGACATTGGTTAACAACTCCACAACATGTCAACACTCTCCCTTCTCAACCTTGGAGGACCTTTTTTTTTTTTGGTGGCAAAAATATACATAGCTGAAGTTACACCATTTCGAAAGTTTCTACATGTACAATTGAGTGATGTGGTTCACATTCTTTCAGTTGTGCTGCTATTCTCACTATACTTTTCCAAATTATCCCATCACCATTATGTTCAGCTCACTGCCTAAGAATATTTTTTTTAATGGGAGGAGAATTGAGCTAGAAAGGGAAAATAGAGTAAGCTGATTGACTGCTGCATAGATAATAGATAGAAATCAATTAGATGGAATTCAAATGATAAAAAAATGAAGCCTACGAACTAAATAAAATAGGAGAAGCATAAGTAAGGGAAAGAATGAAACTAAGAAGATTTTAAGTAGTATTAAAAAAAGTAACCATTGTAAATATATAATCATATCTAAATAAGAGAAGAATTTTGAAAGATAGAAATAAACACTACAAGAAGAAAGACAATAAATATAACATACACAGAGAAATAACATACAATAATATGATAGAATTGAGATTAAACATATCAGACAAAATCAATAAATATAAATGGGTTTTACTTTCGTACTAAAAGAAATTTTAAGATTGGCTTATAAAAAAAAGACCCAACTTTAAATAGTGTAAAAGACTGCACACACAAAACAACGTGATTCAGAGAAGCTAAATACAAAGGGATGAACAAAGGCAAGGCAGATGTGAAAAAAAAAAAAAGAAAATCAAGCAAAAAATTATTAGATTCGACCAAAAGGGGACACTTTTAATACTGACAGCCAGAATTTGCAATGTGGTAACATTATTAGGAGTAAATCAACATCAAGGAGCGTAAAGCAGAAATTACTAAAGATGCAAGGAGAAACGGAGAACAAAAGCAGTAGAAGATTTTAACACATCACTTCCAGTCAAGTCAAGTTTATTGAACAATGAATATAAAAATAAGAATGAGTAAAACTTAAATGTACATTCAGTAAGGTTGCTCTCATATATCAAAATTAATAATAACATACCAATTATAAAGAGTGAAACTTCGTAAATGCCTAAGCAATTTGACTATTTATTAGGCCACAAAGAAAACCTCAATAAATCTCATAAGGGGAAGTGCATACAGCAACATTTCTGACACAATAAAACTAGAAATCAATAACAAAAATAATTAAATGAACATCTCTACTATCTAGATTTGTTAAAAAAAAAAACTATAAAAGTTTAATTGATGAAAATGAAAATAGAAACAAAATTGTAGATTTTCTAAAATATAATAATGCTGAAAAAATTATATATCATCCACTGGACAAAATCAGTGATTCATATCAACGTAAAGCATAAAAGAAAATGAATTACATTTTCCAAATTAAAATGTAGAAAAAGTGCAACATAAGGCAACAAAAAAGAGAAAACCTAAAATTCATGAGGTAGAAAATTAACAAAAAACAGAAGAATTAATGAATAAAACAAAATGCTGATAAAACATTAGAGAAATGTGCATTTCAGAATAGATACAGTGGCTCATGTCAGGCCATTGCCGCCACTGTAATAAACAGAATGAACTTGACAGATTAAAAATATATATATTTTCAACATGCAAGAACTTTGAAAGTAATGGGGAAATGATAAACTACGCGTTTAAAAGAGAGAAATTTTCCAATGTGGCTGACAAAAGTGAAACATCTTTTGCAAATATGCAGACACAAGCTAAAAAATTATATGATTATCTCAATAGATGCAGAAAAAGCATTCGACACAATTCAACACTCGTTCATATTAACAACAACAACAACTCTCATTAAACTGGAAATACAAGGGAACTTTTTTAAGCGAGATGGGAAAGTTTAGAAATGAATAGTGGTGATGGTTGAACAGCATGAATGTGATTGATGTCACTGAATTGTACATGTAAAAATTGTTGAAATAGCAAATTGTTTGTTACATGTATATTTACCACAATGAAAAAGGGTCATGGAATAGATGAGGGGGGGTAGCATTTATAAAATACTATGATTTAACCAGGAAAAAAAAAAAAATCCTAAAGCAACTAATAGACTTAATGTTGAAATATTGAAAACTTCCTTTCTGAGATTAGAAGTGAGACAAGGAAGCCTGTTATTATCACTTGCATTTAACATTGTATTGAACATCCTAGCTGATGCAATAAAGGAAAAAAAAAAGAAACAAAAAGAATAAGGGTTAGAATGAAAGATATAAAATTTCAATTATTCCTGGTCTCATGACTATGTATCTGAAAATCCAAAATAATCTGCAAACAATAATCAAAACTAATAAGTAAATTTACAAAGGTCACCGTATAAATGATCAATATAAAAATCTCTCACATTTTTATATTCTAACAAAAAACAAATGGAGAATGGAATTAAAAAACACAAAGCATCAAAATCATGAAAAACTTGGTAATAACACAGAAATAGAGACAAATAAATGGAAGATAATCTAAGTGCATGGAATGGAAGAGTCAACATTTTAAACAAGTCAACTCTCCTGATATAAATCTATAGGTTCAGTGCAACCTCAATAAAAATTTCAGAACTGTTTTTGGTAGAAATTGACAAAGTGTTTCTAAAATTCATATGGAAAAAAAGGATCCAAAATAGCCAAGGTGTATTGTTAGGAATAAGATTGTTAGGGGACCCTAGAGGCTGAAGACACCTAATTAATTAGTACTCCATCCGTTATCAGACCATGTCCCGTCACTTCCGCCACCACATCACTCATTTCCTCCAAGCTGTTTTGCAGACCCTCTGGAGAGCCCCAGACGCATCCAGATCTAACCGGCTCAGAATGGTCAGACACGCGCAGAACAGACAAAGATGACTGATAGACGACCCCGGGCCACCAGGCATGCTCAATAATACAAGAGAACGCACGTCAAGGAACCAACAGACTCATGTCCAGGAACCAAAATCACCGGATATACATCATCGGCAGTAGCCGAACCCATTTCCAAAGCGAAGAGTCAGTCAGCCACTTGCGGGCCAAGTCTTATCCCCACTTCATAATAAATAATCAATAGAAACTATGAATAGTTAAAACTTTCTGATCCTGCCCACCACCTTCCTCCATCCCAATATGAATATGTATAAGTATAAAATGTGATTTCTCACTCAAATCGAGGAACTCAATCTAAGGTCAATACCTCTGAGTTCCCTCTTGCTAGCCTGCAAAATAAACTCTTTCTTCCTCTCAAAAACAGCCTCTGAGAGATTGGCTTCTTGGACGCTGGGTGCGGACACATTGGTCCGGTTTCAAGATCAAATCTGGAGGATTTACACTACTATGTATAAGAACTGTTATAAAGCTACGATAATTTACAAAGCATGATATTGGCACAAAAATAAGCAAACTGTTCCAAGGAACAGAATAGAGTCCAGATGAAGATCCACATATATAAAATCAGGTGATTTACAGGAAAATTGGCACTTTTCTTGTCATTGTGAGTGGGGAAATGATGGTCTTTTCAATATATGATGCTGGTTAATTATGTTATGTTTATGGGAAAGAAATAACATTGCCCCCTACTTTACACCATACACAAAATTAATTTAAGATGTATCATAGAAAGCTAAAACAAGCAAATTTCTAGAATAACACCTAAAAGACTGTCTTCTAAACATAGGGTAAGTAAACATTTCTTAAACAAGACATAGAAAGCACTAAACATTAAACAAACGTTGACTTCATTAAAACTAAGAACTTCTGCTGATCAAAAGATGTCATTAAAAGAGTAAAAAGCAAACCTAATACTGGGAAAATATTTCCAATATATATATGATTGATATCCAAAATATCTAAAGAATTTTTATAAATCAAAAAGAAAATAATAAGAATATAGCACAAATTGAGAAAAAACTTAAAATACACTTCATAAAAGACAATGTTCAAACAAATTATAAGCATATGATAAGGCAACTAACATTATTAATAATTGTTGTTGTTGCTAGATGCCATCAAATTGGTTCCAACTCATAGCGACTGTATGTACAGTAGAAAGAATTATTGCCTGGTCCTGCACCATCCTCACAATTGTTGTTATGCTTGAGCCCATTGTTGCAGCCACTGTGTTAATCCATCTCATTGAGGGTCTTTCTCTTTTTTGCTGACTCTCTACTTTACCAAGCATGATGTCCTTCCCAGGGACGACTGATCCTTCCTGATAACATATCCAAAGTATGTGAGAAGGAGTCTCATTATCCTCACTTCTAAGCAGCATTCTGGTTGTACTTCTTCCAAGACAGATTAATTCATTCTTTGGCAGTCCACGGTATATTCAGTATTCATCGCCAACACATAATTCAAAGGCGTCAATTCTTCTTCGGTCTTCCTTATTCATTGTCTAGCTTTCACATGCGTATGAGTCAATTGAAAACACCATGGCTTGGGTCAGGCCCACCTTAGTCTTCAAGGTGACATCTTTGCTTTTTAATACTTTAGAGAGATCTTTTGCAGCAGATCTGCACAATGCAATGCTTCTTTTTATTTCTGGACTGCTTCTTCTATGAATGTTGATTGTGGATCCAAGTAAAACGAAATCCTTGACAACTTCAATTTTTTCTCTGTTTATCATGATAAATGGATAAGATGTAAACAACTTTCTGGTATTAGTAATTAGGGAAATGGAAATTACATTCACAATTAAGTATCACTGCATACCTTTCACAGGAGCTGTGGTGGCACAATGTTTAAGCGCTGGCTGCTAACTCAAAGGTCGCCTGTTCAAACACACCAGCCGCTCTGAAGGAGAAAAGACCTGATTTTCTCCCATAAAGATTAGAGCCTATGAAACCTTACGGGGCAGTTCTACTCTATCCTATAGGATCACTATGAGGTGGAATCAACTCCATGACAAACAACAACACACATTTCAGAGTAGCTAAAATTAAAACTACAGTCATTACAATATATTGGTGAGAATGTGAAACAACTGGAACTCTCATACATTATTACTGGATGTGTAAATTTTTACAACTATTTTGGAAAACTGATCATATCTGCTAAAGCTAAATATATGCCTAAGCTACGACTCAGAAATCCTTCTCCTAGGTTTACGCTCAAGAGAAATGAATGAATATGCCATTAAAGACAAGAATGTTCCTAGCAGCTTTACTTATAATGATCCAAAGCCAAAAACAAACGTTTACCAACAAGATGTTGAGCAAATAAATAGTTTTATATATATATATATATATATCTCAATAGCAATGGGTTTTTGGTTATATATATATAAAGCCATTACTATTGAGTCAATTCTGACTCATAGTGACCCTATAGGGTTTCCACACAGCTGGTGGATTTGAACTGCTGACATTTTGTAAAATTTTGGTTAGAAAGAGCTGCCAATGGCCAAACCCCAAACAACTGGAGCAACAAAATGAATAACAATATTGCATTATAAGAAAAAAATAAATATCCATGAGTTCACAATGAAATAAAAAATTATTGATTAAATAAAATAAATGAAAGAAAAAAGACAAATCACTCGTATAGTAAAACTGCAAACAATTTATGTAAATACACCCCTCTTCCCACCTCTTATGTGTAGGCCACTCTTACCAATGTGATTCTAAAGAGTACAGCACAGAAAAGGGGAAGGGAGTGACTCTACAGTGGCAAAACTCAGCAAACACTGCTTTACCTTGCCTCATCAACGCTAACATCATCAGTGATAAATCATATTGATAGCAAGTACCCTTGATGTGAAATGTTGAGAATGCACTTGATAGCTATGGTTTGTCTCTCAAAAACCTATAACTATACTCTAACCATGAGAAAGGTATCATAGAAACTCATGCTGAGAAATAGTCTACAAACCACTTAAAAACTGTCAAGATGATCAAAAACGAAGAAAGTGCGAGAAACTGTCACAGTCCAGTGGAGCCTAAGGAGACGTGTCAATTAAACGCAATGTGGTACCCTGAATGGCATCCTGGAGTAAGAAAAGAACACTAGGGAAGAACTAATGAAACACAACTGAAATGTGAAGTTTAGTTAATAATAATGTATCAAGATTGGTTCATTACTTGTGACATATATACCATAGTAATGTAGGATAGTAACAGTAGGAGAAATGGTGTGGAGTATACAGGAACTCTCTGTACTATCTTTACAACTTTTCCGTAAATATAAAACTACTAAAAAGTTTATTTAAATAAAAAATGGATAATAAGAGAATATTATAAACAACAATTTTCAAAAAAAGTATCAACTTCATTTAAATGGACTAATTCTATGATGGATATGTAATACCAATACTCACTCAAGAAGAAATAAATAGAATGATAGCAGTTTAAAAAAATCTGGTTCATAGTTAAACATTCCATACAAAGAAAATTTCAAGTCCAGATGGTTTTGTGAGTTCTATCAAACATTTAAAGAAAAATATAATTTATTCTTCACAAAGTCTTTCAGAAAATAGAAAAGGAGAAAACACTTCTCAAAAATTTTATGAGTCCATCATTACTGTGATATCAAAATCAGACAAGACTTTAGAACAGAAAATTACAAACCAATATCTCCTAAACATGGATACAGAAATTCTTAACAAAACTTTATTTATTTATTTTTAAACAGAAAGAATAAATCATGAACAGGAGGCATTCATACAATGAATTGAAGGTTGGTTTGACATTCAACAAATTAGTAAATGTAATCCACAATATTAACAGACACAAAAAAACAGCATAATCATATTGTTGTTGTTGTTAGGTGCCATCAAGTTGGTTCTGATTCATAGCAACCTAATATACAACGGAACAAAACACTGCCAGGTCCTGCATCATCCTGACAATCTTTGTTACGCTTGAGCCCACTGTTGCGGCCACTGTGTCAATCCATCTCCTTGAGAGTCTTCCTCTTTTTTGCTGACCTCTCCTTTACCAAGCATGATGTCCTTCTGCAGGAACTGATCTCTCCTGATAAAATGTCCAAAGTAAGTGAGACGAAGTCTCCCATCCTTGCTTCTGAGGAACATTCTGGCTGTACTTCTTCAAAGACAGATTTGTTCATTCTTTTGGCAGTCCACAGTATATTCAATATTCTTCGCCAACACCATAATTCAAAGGCTTGAATTCTTCTTCGGTCTTTTTCTTCATTGCCCGGCTTTCCAATCCGTATGAGGCAATTGAAAACACCATGGCTTGGGTCAAGCGCACCTTAGTCTTCAAGGTGACATCTTTGCTTTTTAACACTTTAAAGAAGTCTCTTGCAGCAGATTTGCCCAATGAAATGCATGCTTTGATTTCTTGACTGCAGCTTCCATGGGTGTTGATTGTGGATTGAAGTAAAATGAAATCCTTGACAACTTCAATCTTTTCTCCATTTATCATGATGTTGCTTATTGGTCCAGTTGTGAGAATTTTTGTTTTCTTTATGCTGAGGTGTAATCCATACTGAAGACTGTAATCTTTGATCTTTATCAGTAAGTACTTCAAGTCCTCTTCACTTTCAGCAAGCAAGGTTTTGTCATCTGAATATCACAGGTTAATGAGTCTTCCTCCAATCCTGATACTGCATTCTTCTTCATATAGTCCAGCTTCTCTGATTATTTGCTCAGCGTATAGATTGAATAGGTATGGTGAAAGGATACAACCCCCGACACACACCTTTCCTAACTTTAAACCATGAAGTATCCCCTGTTCTTTTTGAATGACTGCCTCTTGATCTATGTACAGATTCCTCATGAGAACAATTAAGGGTTCTGGAATTCCCATCCTTTACAATGCTATCCATAATTTGTTATGATCTACACAGTCGAATGCCTTTGCATAGTCAATATAACACAAGTAAACATCTATCTGGTATTCTCTGCTTTCAGCCAGGATCATCTGACATCAGCAATGATATCCCTGGTTCTACATCCTCTTCTGAATCCAGCTTGAATTTCTGGCAGCTTCCTGTCCATGTATTGCTGCAACAGCTTTTGAATAATCTTCAGCAAAATTTTACTTGTGTGTGATATTAATGATATTGTTCAATAACTTCCGTGTTCAGTTGGATCACCTTTCTTGGGAATAGGCATAAATATGGATCTCTTCCAGTCAGTTGGCCAGGTAGCTGTCTTCCAAATTTCTTGGCATAGGTAAGTGAGCACTTCCAGTGCTGCATCTGTTTATTGAAACATCTCAATTGGTATTCTGTCAATTCCCAGAGCCTTTTTTTTTCCACCAATGTCTTCAGTTCACCTTGGACTTCTTCCTTCATTATCATCAGTTCTTAATCATATGCTACCTCCTGAAATGGTTGAACATTGACCAATTCTTTTTGTATAGAGACTTTGTGCATTACTTCCATCTTCTTTTCATGCTTCCGGGGCCATTCAGCGTTATGCCCATAGAACCCTTCAGTATTGCAGCTCAGGGCTTGAACGTTCCTTCAGTTCTTTCAGCTTGAGAAATGCCGAGCTTGTTCTTCCCTTTTGGTTTTCTAACACCAGGTGTTTATGCATGTCATTATAATGCTTTACTTTGTCTTCTCAAGCTGCCCTTTGAATTCTTCTGTTCAGCTCTTTCACTTCATTTCTTTGGTTCACGTTAGTTACTCAACATTCAAGAGCAAGTTTCAGAGTCTCTTCTGGCATCCATTTTGGTCTTTTCTTTCTTTCCTGTCTTTTTAATGACCTTTTATTTTCTTCATGTATGATGTCCTTGGTGTCATTCCACAACTTATCTGGTCTTAGGTCATTAGTATTCAATGCTTCCAAATCTATTCTTTAGATGGTCTCTGAATTCAGGTGGGATATACTCAAGGTTGTACTTTGGCTGTCATGGACTTGTTCTAAATTTCTTCAGCTTGATCTTGAATTTGCATATCAGAAATTGATGATCTGTTCTGCTATTAACCCCTCTTGATCTGACTGATGATACTGAGCTTTTCCATTGTCTCTTTCTACAGATGTAGTCGATTTATTTCCTGTATATTCCATCCAGAGAGGTCCAGGTATATAGTCGCCATTTACATTGTTGAGAAAAGGTATTTGCAATGAAAAAGTTGTTGGTCTTGGAAAATTCTATCATGCGATCTCCAGCATCGTTTCTATCACCGTGACCATATTTTACAATTACCAATTCTTCTTTTTTTCCAAATTTCATATTCCAATCACCAGTAATAATAAAAAATGATGGCATATTCGATCAATTTTAGAGTGCAGAAGTTGGTAAAAATCTTCAGTTTCTTCATCTTTGGCCTTACTGGCTGGTGTGTAAATTTGAATAATAGTCATATTACCTCGTCTTCCTTGTACAAGTGTGGATATTGTCCTATCACTGACAGCACTGTACTTTAGGATAGATCTTGAAATGTTCTTTTTGATGATGAATGCAATGTCATTCCTCTTCAATTTGTCATTCCCAGCATAGTAGACCATATGATTGTCAAATTCAAAATGGCCAATACCAGTCCATTTCAGCCTAGAATATCAATGTGTATGCATTCCATTTTATTTTTGATGATTTCCAATTTTCCTAGATTCATACTTTGTACATTCCAAGTTCCGATTATTAATGTATGTTTGCAGCTGTTTCTTCTCATCTTGAGTCATGCCACATCAGCAAATGAAGTTTCTGAAAGCTTGACTTCATCCAGGTCATTAAGGTCGATTCTACTTTGAGAAGGCAGCTCTTCTCCAGTTGTATTTTGAGTGCCTTCCAACCTTAGTGGCTGATCTTTAGGCACTATATTAGACAATGTCCTGCTGCTGTTCAGAAAGTTTTCACTGGCTACTTTTTTTCAGAAGTAGACTTCCAGGTCATACTTCCTAGTATGTTTTAGTCTGGAAACTCAGTTGAAACCTATCCACCGTGGTAACGCTAGTATTTGAATACCTGTGGCATAGCTTCCAGTATCATAGCAACACACAAGCTCTGACGGTACGATGAACTGACAGACGAGAGGAGAGAGACAATCATTTTACTAGATACAAAAAAAAGCATTTGCTAAGCCTCAACACACATTCATAATAAAAACTCTCAGAAAACTAGGAGTAAAAGGGAATTTCCTCAACCTGATAAAGGTTAATTACAAAAAAAAATTAAATATGAATATTTATGGATGAAAGATTATAAATTTCCTTTTAAGATTAGCAACAAGGCAAAGATGACCTCTTTCATCATCTTCTGTCCAGTATTCACTGGAAATCCTAACCACTGTAGTAAGTAATAACAAAAAGAGCACCTGCTCTTACTGTTGTCTAATGTTTTATCTCCTTTGTTTTAGTCTATTCTTCCATATTCACAGAAGAAAGAGATAGAAAGAGAGAAAGACGGAGAGATAGAGACAAAGAAGGAGAGGGAGACGGAGAGTGATGGAGGGAGGGGAGAGAGAGAGGAAGAAAGAGAAATGAGGGAGGGACACAGGAAGAAATGGATGGAGGGAGGGAAGAAGAAAAGAAATACAGTCATATTATATCACAGCACAATTTTATCTTTTCTCTGAAACCTCAATGCCAGGTAAAGCTCAGACCCTTTGAGTGAAACTAGTTAACTACAACACTTTTCAAGGAATTGTTTTGTTTTCCTCTAAACAAAGACAATTCCCTTTATTTCATGAATTCTAATGTCAGTTAAGGCAATACCTTTATTTTTCTTAGCTAATAGAAACTCATCTAGGAGTCTAGGTTAATCATTCCTTTCCACAAGGATGGGATCCTTGGGTGGTACAAACAATTAACATACTCAGCTGATTAACCAAAAGGTTGGAGGTTCAAGTCCACCCAGAAGTTCCTCAGATGAAAATCTTGGCAATCTACTTTGAAAAATCAGTCACTGAATAGCCTATGGAGCACAGTTCTACTCTGACACTCATGGCATTGCCATGAGTCAGAATTCACTGAACAGCAACTGGTGCAGAGGATCTGTAGATTCAAGGAGCTGCTTAGTTCATGATTAGAGTTAAAGTTTTGGCTATCTCTCATTTAGAACCATGATGGAAGGATGGCCACCCATTCAATACAATCCTTGTTAACCTTCATGCGAGGAATTTTTTTTTAGAAATTCATTTGTTCAGTATTTTTCCAATTGCTACTCATGATTCATTAATGGGTTACATTAATATAGTAGGCTATGATATGTATTTTTTTAAAAAGATGTAGAAAGAACTATATTACAATAGATAATACCAGTGTGAGTACATTACATATAGAGATGTTAAGAACAACTTTATGAAAACTTCGGTTTAGTCTTTTACTAAAGTTACTAAATATTTGTAAATTTACATTTGGTTCACAATATTCAATTTATTTTTATTCTAATTAGCAGTAAAAAAATGTAAATACACTACACTACCTATTTGTTAATTATTCATTTGAAATAAGTGTAGCATTTTCCCCTACCAATAGTTAAATATTTGCTTTTATAATCAGCTTGAGAATTTACATAAATTCAATTGTTTCCATTTCCATTGTGAAGGATTTTTGCTATGGACCTTTTGTTTTAATAGTAGAGGATTTTTTTGTTGTTGTTTGTTTTTTTAGTTTGGGTTTGTGAGGTTGTATTTTGCTTCCCCGAATGGAAAATATACGTCTTGTAAATACATATGTTATAATAAATACTGTAGCATAGCCATCATACAACCTTACCTGCTTGGTATAGACTGAACAAAGAATTTAACAGAAAAAGTTCATTCAACAGCCAAAATATTTATCACAAATGCATGCACTAAAATCTTTGCACATTATTCCCCAAAGACCTTAAGATTATCATGCATACACAAATGTGGCTATTTCCCCCGTCTTCGAAATGTGAAGAGGCTTTTGTGAATAGTGTTGCAATGAACATTGTTGTGCAAGTATCTGTTTCTGCTATTTTCAATTCTTTTGAGTATATACCTAGGAGTAGAATTACTGGATCATATAGTAATTCTATATTTAACTTTCTGAGAAACTGCCAAACTGTTTTCATCAGTGGCTGCGCTATTTTACATTCCCACCAGCAGTGGGTGAGGTTTCTAATTTCTCTACATCCTCCCCAACATCTGTTGTTCTCCGTCTTTTTAATCATAGCCATCTTATTAGGTGTAAAGTGATATCTCATTGTGGTTTAGATTTCTATTTCCATAATGACTAATGGCAGGAGAAAGATGAGGCAGTTTGCTTCCATAAAGATTACAGCCTTGTAAACCCTATGAGGCAGTTCTACTCTGTCCTACAAGGTCACTATGAGTCAGAATCAATTTGATAGCAGTGAGTTTCATTTTTTTGGTAATGACTAATGAGTAACCTCCTGGTGGTGCAATGGTTAAGCACTCGGCTGCTAACTGAAAAGTTTGAGGTTCAAACCTACCTAGCTGCTCTACTGGAGAAAGAGCTGGTGGTCGGTTCCCATAAAGATTACAGCCTACAAAACCCTATGCGGCAGTTCTACTCTGTCACATGGGATCGCTGTGAGTTTAAATAGACTCGACGGCATATAACAGTGAGTAATGACGTAGTGCTTTTTCTCATATGCTTGTTAGCCATGTTTATTTCTTCTTTAGTGAAATGTGTATTCAAGCTAATTGCCCTTTTTATTTTTTTAATTGAACTTCAGGTGAAGGTTTACAGAACAAATAGTTTCTCATGAAACAGTAGTACACATATTGTTTTATGACATTGGTTAACAACCCCACGACATGTCAACCCTCTC
>NW_004443988.1:794328-800912 GCF_000243295.1 Trichechus manatus latirostris
ATAATTTCTAGTTGTGAATTTATTTTGGCATTTTGTTCCTGCATTATTTTCCAGAATTCTTCCAATTTTTTATCTGTATTTTCCATGAATTTTTGTATTTTTTTCATTTTTGTCTGCTTTTTTCTTCAACTCTTGGGTAATTCTGTGTATTAGAGATTTGAATTCCCTATCAGGTAGTTCTAGTGCCTTTTCTTCCATGAGAAAGTCATCTGGTGTTTTATTTTGGACACTTACTGGAACCATACTGTCCTTTTTTGTAAATGTTTTGATATTGTCTGCTGTCTTTGGGGCATTCAGTAGTTATTTTTCTCATTTATTGATTGTAAATTTGCTTGTTTTTCCTTTTTTTTAATTGTCTATGTCTGAGCAGGCGGGCTGTGAGTTCTTTGTTGTTTGCTCATCTGTGGGCACGGTACTTTTTGCCTCATTCTCCAATTGGTAGGGTCATTCTCTCAGATATGGTACGGCAGTGCAGGTCTAGCTGAAGAGGAGTTACTGGGACAGGTTGTTTGTGGCACTTACTACAGCTACCAGGGCAGGTCAGTAATCAGTCCAGGGCAGGTTCCAGGAGGCCGTGCCTGTGCTGCTTGGTGGTGTGATGTTAAGCACACAGTGCAGGTATACAGGATGTAGGGGGGAGATTGTTATGTGTGAAGCTAAGATGGATATGGGAGAGAGGAGAGAGGAACAGGAGCCAAAAACATACAAACAAACAGAAAAGAGTGCTAGGGGAGCTTGCTGTTGGAGTGGAGAGATGTGACACTATGAAATGGAGAAAAACAAAAAAGGGAGGAAGAAGAAGAAAAAAATAGAAGAGAATGAATAAATAAAAATCAGAAAGGAAAAAGAACAGCAAAGCTCCCAGGGATCCCACCAGTACAGCTATGAGGTCTGGGGAAGTTGTTCTCAGGTGTTGCAGTACAACCTGGCTAGAAGGCGTAGAGGTATTTAGCACCAGGTATTCAGGGAACAGAAAGAGAAGGAAGGTATTGAGAGATGAGAAACTGAGTAATGAAGAAAGAGAAAAAGGGAAAAAAGAGGGAAAAGAAAACAAAACAAATTAAAAAAAAAAAGAACTAGAAAAGCCCCCCAGAAAACAGAAAAAAAAAACCCCACAAAAAAGAAATACCTTCAGGGGTCCCTCTGCATGTCTGCGCAAGCCAAGGGGGTAGGTTCCATGCCGCGCAGCACCGCCCAGCCAGAACGGGCTCCCACCTCAAGGAAAGGAAAAGAAAACAAACAAAGAATTCAAAACAAACAAACAAACAAAAGCCCCAGGATCCCACCAGCATGGCAGCCCAGACCAGGAATCTGTTCCATCCTCGAACTGAGCTCTGCATCCCCTCAGGAAGAAGCAAAGATGGTGCATGGAGCCAGGTATTTGAGCAAAAGGAGGGGGAGGTGGTGAGAGGTAAGGAAGAAATCAAAAGAAGCTGGAAAAAAGAGACTTAAGCAGCCAACAAATGGCACTCAGACAGCCAGCCATTGAGGGCGGGTTTAATCCAAGCACCCAGTGCTTCCCGAACAAGAGACTGTGGCCGCGGGAAGCAGAGGAGGCTGAGTGGGGGTGAAGAAGGTGGAGGGTGGGAAAACATATACCGCCAATTAACAGTTGTTCTGTCTCCCGCTGGAAGCTGCGAGGAGCTGCTTTCTCATACCCGTTATTTGCTGGTTTCTGATAGGAGTCCAAGATGGCAGATCTGCGCTGTGTTAGCTGATAGGGGACCTCTACATGAATCTCTCCTCGTTCCCATTCTCTGTCAGTTTTCTTACTCCATTGGTGCGTGGCTGAGTTCTTTATCTCTTCATTTGATGTTTTAGGGTTTCAGGATTGCTGTTTTCTCTGTTTGACTTAGTTTTTTGGATCTTTGCTGTGGAGGGACGGTGTGGTGTTTCTGCCTAGAGCGCCATTTTTTCTCATTGTCTATTTTTTTATTGGTTTATTTGGCATTTTATTGTTAAGTTGTAGGAGTTCTTTATATATTTTGGATATTAGATCCTCATAAGATGTATGGTTCCTCAAAATTTTCTTGCAATCTGTAGATTGTCTCTTTACTTTGTTGATAAAGTCCTTTGATTTACTATATGATCTAGCAATCCCACTCTTAGATATATACCCAAAAATATTGAAAACATGGACACAGATATTGTACACTAGTGTCCATTGCAGCACGATTTACATAGCCAAAGATGGAAACATTCTAAATTTCCAAGAACACATGAATGGGTAAATAAAATGTGGTGCATAAATACAATGGAATATCATTCAGTCAAAAATATAGTCTTGATACATGCTACAACAGGATGAAATAAGTCATTCACAAAAGGACAAATATTGTATATTTCCCAATTATACAAAATGTCTAGAATAGGCAAGTGTATAGAGATCAAAGTTTATTTGTCGTTACCAGGGGCAGGTGGGAAGGAGGGAAAAAGGAGACTCAGTGCTTAGGGGACTGAGCTTCTGTTAAGAGTGATGGAAAAATTTGGCAATGGATAGTTGTGAAGGTTGAACCACATGATAAACATAATTCATGTCCCTGAATTGTACATGGATAAAGTGTTGAAATAGCAAATGTTTTGTTACATATATACTTGCCACGATATTTTCAAAAAAGTAAAAAGAAATTCATTTGAAACAACAAACTGAAAACAACCCTGGATTATAAATATGGCTTTGGATGGTGAAAGTTGATGGAAAGAAAGTAGAAACAATTAGAAAGGCAATCACAACCTCTTTAAAAAGCTAATTAAGCATTCACAGAAAAAGTAAGTTTTATTGCCACCTCTGTATAAAACTTTCTTCAAGAAACCTTAAGAGAATGTTATTGTATAAAATATTCGTTTGACAAAGATATTAGACTATGGGTCAGGCTGATAAATTATTCTGGAAACTGACATAACTACAAAATGTTATGTCTCATATAGCTACATCAAATGACTGTTGGTAGAAAAGTATGCCCTATGCACTTAAAACTGGATTCATTTTTTTCTGATTTTATTGAACAGGACTTACCATTAGAATGGACACTGAGGGACCTTGAAGTTTTCCCCATATCATGCCACAATTTTCTTTGACACCTTGCAAAGTAATTTAAACTTAATAAAATGAAGATAATCACACTTACCTCACAGAGATATAGAGAGCGTTAATGAGATCATGTCTACAAAGTGATTCAAACTCTTTAGTGTGTAATATAAATAGCAAGCATAACTATATTTTTCCAGATGTCTAATAATGATAACTATAAATATGATGAACTGAAAAGTTAAAAGGCTGCCAGTAAAAGTAAAATGTTTTCATTTTAATTGCTAGGCATTTAAATGATCTCTCTTGCGTGTTTGGATTATAGGAAATGCACAGAAATGTTAATTATGAGTTTCATTTTAATAAGGACATGTCCCCCAAGTTTAGACTCAAGAGTACATAACTTCTAGCCAAATGAGGAAAGACAGAAGTACCTCTTTTTTGCAATTATGTCTAATAAATCACTGTAAAAAGTTTAATAAAATAAATCACAGAGTAAATATTAATGAAACCTATACATTACTTCTTCAAAATATAGCTTATGAAATAGAAGATCAAGGATTCAGTTCCAAATCCCATTACTCAATTGTCTACCTTCAGTGTCTCCTTATTCCTGAACTAATAAAACCAAATTCTAATATCCTTTATTGAGTTTCTATGCTGTTAAATATTTCTCATTGCAGAAACACTTGTAATCAGACCCAAACTATTTTTAAGTTCAGAGCCTACACTGTAATTCTACTGTCGTCAACCATTTGTGAATTAAAGCACTTATCTTTGAAACTGAATTGCATTTTACATTAAATGAGCCAGAAAAAGCAATGTTGATTCAAATGGGAACAGGCATGATAATCTTCTGGCAAAGATGCTCTTCAAAGTACTGATTCTTGGCGGCTATGGTGGTTCACTGCCTACTGTACTTGGCCTTGGGATAGGTATCACAGACAGAGACTTTGAAGTGAGAGAAGACATTAGGTCTGGATTCAGTAAATACCAGAGTAAAGAACGTCACTCTCTACAGCAACCAGCAGGGTAATTGCCTTCCAAAGGACAGCAGAATTTCTTGTCATGTCCTGTGAGGGCAGTGTGAGTTGCATTGACCTGACTGGTTATTGTCAGACCACATCCAACATGTTGTCAAGAGTCAATAGTCCATCACACTCCACAAACACAAATAAGAAAAGCCAGGCTGAGAAAGAAAAAATTCCAGTAGCTTCCTGAAATAGGAAAACACATTTTATTCTGTTTCAACCTCCTTCTGTAACCCATCAAAATTAATGAGCACAATTCTATACATTGGAGGTAAAACAAATACATTCGTCACTTGTCTACCTAGAACACTGCTTAAAGAAACTTTGTTTCTCAACAAAACTGATCCAGGAAATCCCCCTTTCCTCAAAGCCAGTCGTATTCCTAGTAGCTATTGGAAAAATTCTCATCGGGTTTCAGATTGGCAATCAATTATTGTTAATAGTCAATAGAAAACCATCATAGGAACACACACAAGCACACCACTAAAAATCAAGACCATCTTCTGTCTCCATCTCCATCACTATTATAAGCAGCTGTAGGAACTGGGGCTTGAGTATGCCTCAGATGAGAGACAAACAGACCAGGAGAAGATATAAAAAACTTATTTGAAATAGAGGGTTGCGTTCATATCACAGGATTAGTCTCTTAGAGAGAATTCAGAAAGCAGTGGTGAAAAAACCTCTTTCTAGGGAGGAAGGGA
The DNA here is from genome assembly GCF_000243295.1 of Trichechus manatus latirostris. Taxonomy (NCBI): domain Eukaryota; kingdom Metazoa; phylum Chordata; class Mammalia; order Sirenia; family Trichechidae; genus Trichechus; species Trichechus manatus. The sequence continues at coordinate 799,089 of NW_004443988.1, forward strand.
GCCAGGCATTCTACAGGATTGGGTAAGGAGATCCTTTTCATATTAGGAAAAAAAAAATAGACAAAGGAATATATGTCTTTAATTAAATGCAAGATTTATTTAAAAAATGAGGGAAAATAGGAACCTTCTACTTAATGTCATACTTAATACTTGATGGGAAAGCTGTTCAAGTAATTGGGGGACTGCTCTTAGAATGGTAAGTTGATTTTAGGTCAAAAAGATTTATTTCACATACTCGTGCATTTACAACATCAAGTAATAACTGCTCCCCAAGAAGACATACAATGAACATATATGAGAAGTTATATGCATTTCGAGCCTGTAGTATTTTAGAAAGCTTTCCCCTAAGATCAGGAAAAGGACAAGGCTGTCTGTTCTTGACACTTCTATTTAATAATGTACTGGAGGTTCTAGCCAGGCAAACTAGGTTATAAAAACAGTCCAAATTGGATAAAAAGGAGTAAAACCACATCTATTAGCAGATAATGTAATCTTATATATAGAAAATCATAAGGAACACACAAACTATTAGAGCTAATAAACAAGATTAGCAAGATTGTAAGATACAAGATCAATGCAACAAAAAAAATTGTTCAAAGTATATTCTCAATGAACAATCAAGAAATGAAATTGATGAAACAACTCTATTTACATACCATCAAAAACCAAAACAAAACTTAGTAATAAGTTTAACAAAATAAATGCAAAACTGGTATACTAAAAACTACAAAACATTGTTGAAAGAAATTAGAGACCTAAATAAGTGGAAAGATATCTGTGTTCATAGATTTGGAACACTTAATATTGTTAGGATGGCTATACTCCCTATATTGATCTACAGATCCAATGCAATTCTTATCAAAATCCCAGCTTGCTCTTTGGCCTAAATTGACATGCTAATTCTAAAATTCGTATGGAAGTTATAGAGGTTCAGAATAGCTAAAACAAAGTTGAAGGACTCACTTTCTATTTTCAAAATGTACTACAAAGATATAGTAATCAAGTCAATATGGTATTGGTTTAAGAATAGATGTATGCAGATCAATTGAATAGAATTGAGAGTCCAGAAATAAACTCATACATTTATGGTCCACAAGGGTTCCAAGATAATTCAGTGGGGGAAAAATAGTCTTCAACATTTCATGGTGGAAAACTAGATATCTGCACGCAAAAAAAGAAAGTTGGTCTCCTACCTCACATTATATACGAAAGTTAACTCAAAATGAATCACATGCAAAAATGTAATAGCTAAAACTATAAAATTCCTACAAGAAAACAGATGAAAATTTTTGTTATCTTGGATTAGGCAATGATCACACAGATATGACACCTAAAGTGCTGGGGAGTGACTTTTGGGAGTATAAAAATGTTCTGGAATTTGATAGTCATGATGTTTTACAGCATTATAAATATACTAAAAAGAAAAATGAATTATTCACTTTAAAAGGATACATTAGTTTGTGTCAGTTCTCTCCTCACAGCTCTGTAATGATGGCTCATTTCACTCAAAACACTTAAGTTAATACAATGCCTACAAGACCCTACACCATCTGGCCAACTTTAAGTCTCTGATCTCAACTACTTACTACTTTTTCACCAGCTCCCTCTACTGTACTGTTTTGCTATCTGATCTTCCCAAGTACCTATATGAATGCCTATCACATAACAGATTCTCAGTACAGATTTGTTGAATAATTAGCAGTGGAGTTTTTGGTAAATATGATGGGATTGTAAATCTTAGCTACCATGAGTTACTTATACAGTATTAAGAAAGATGCTTTACTCTTTTCATTTTTAATTATTTATTTTTTTATTGTACTTCAG
>NW_004443988.1:801012-802404 GCF_000243295.1 Trichechus manatus latirostris
AATGGTTAACAACCTCACAACTCATCAACACTATCCTTACTCAACCTTGGGTTCCCTATCACCAGCTTTCCTGTCGCCTTCTGCCTTCTAGTCTTTGTCCCTGGACTGCTGTGCCTCATTAGTCCCGTTTGGTTTTATGGGGCTGTCCACTCCCCAGATGAACGGTGAACCTTGGAAGTGACCTCACTACTGAGCTAAAACGGTGTCTCCGGGCCATAGTCTCCGGGTTTCTCCAGTCTCATTCAGGCCAGTAAATCTGGTCTTTTTTTTTGTGGGTTAGAATTTTGTTCTACATCCTTCTCAGGCTCTGTCCAGAACCCTCTAGTGTGATCCCAGTGAGAGCAGTCAGTGGTGGTAGCTGGGCACCATCTAGCTGTACTGGACTCAGAGTCTGATGGAGGCCTTCGTAGCTGTGGTCCATTAGACCTTTGGACTAATCTTTTCCTTGTGTCCCGTTCTCTTCACTCTCCCCTGCTCCCGAAGGGATGAGACCAGTGGAGTATCTTAGATGGCTGCTCACAGGCTTTTTAGACCCCAGACGCTACTCACCAAGGTAGAATGTAGAACATTGCCTTTATAATGTGTTATGCCAACTGAGCTAGATATTCCCTGAGATCATGCTCCCCACAGCCCTCCACCCAGTAATTCAGTCCCTCAGGGAGTTTGGATGTGTCTATGGAGCTTCCATGACCTTTCCTTGTACAAGTTTGCTGGTTTCCCCTGTATTGTGTACTGTATCACCCTTCACCCAACATACCACTTATCTATTGCCTATTTAGTATTTCCCCCCCACCCCTCCCGTCCCTGGTAACCAACAAAGATTGTTACATTTTGTGTGTGAACTTTTTCAGGGGTTTTTACAATAGAGGTCTCATACAATATTTGTCCTTTTCTGATTGACTTATTTTACTCAGCCTAATGTCCTCCAGTTTCATCCATGTTATGAGATGCTTCACAGATTCCTTGTTGTTCTTTCTCGTTGCATAGTACTCCACTGTGTGTATGTACCATAATTTGTTTATCCATTCATCTGTTGATGGGCATCTAGGTTGTTTCCATCATTTTGCTATTGTGAACAATACTGCCATGAACACAGGTGTGCATATGTCTATTCAAGTGACAAGTCTTATTTCTCTAGGATATATTCCTAGGAGTGGGATTGCTGGATCGAGTGGTATGTCTATTTCTAGCTTTCTGAGGAAGCGCCATATCATTTTCCAAAATGGTTGCATCATTTTGCATTCCCACCAGCCGTGCATAAGAGTTCCGATCTCCTCCCAGCCCCTCCAACATTTGTTATTTCCAGTGTTTTTGATCCGTGCCAGTAATGCCGGGGTGAGATGGTATCTCATTGTGGTTTTAATTTGCATTTCTCTAATGGCTAGTGATCGC
>NW_004443988.1:803901-810541 GCF_000243295.1 Trichechus manatus latirostris
ACAAATAGTTTCTCATGAAAGAGTAGTACACATATTGTTTTATGACATTGGTTAACAATCCCACAACATGTCAACCCTCTCCCTTCTCGATCTTTTTTTTTTTTTTTTGGTGAAAACATACATAGCCAAAGACACACCATTTCAAAAATTTCTACATGCACAGTTCAGAAGCAAAGATGGCACACAGAACCAAGTATTTGAGCGAAAGGAGGGGGAGGTGGTGAGAGGTAAGGAAGAAATCAAAAGAAGTGGAAAAAAGCAACACCAGCAGCCAACAAAAGGCAGTCATGGAGCCAGCCAGTACAGGTGGGTGGAATCCAAGTAGCCGCTGCTTCCTGGCCAAGAGACTGTGGCCATGGGAAGCAGAGGAGGCCGAGTGGGGGTGAAGAAGGGTGGTGGGTGGGAAAGTGTATATCACCAATTACCGGTTGTTCTGTCTCCCGCTGGAAGCTCCGTAAAGCTGCTTTCCCGTACCTACTATTTTCTGGTCTCCGATAGGAGTCCCAGATAGCAGATCCACGCTGTGTTAGCTGATACAGGACCTCTGCATGAACCTCTCTTTGATCTGCATTCTCTGTCAGTTTTCTCAGTCTGTTTGGTGCTTAGCTGAGTTCTTTATCTCTTCATTTGATGTTTTAGGGTTTCAGGATTGCTGTTTTATCTTTTTGGCTTAGTTTTTTGGGTCTTTGCTATGGAGGGATGGCGTGGTGCTTGTGCCTAGAGTGCCATGTTGCTGGAAGTCCTCATTTTCATTTATTTTTCATGTTCATTTTTAAATTTTATTTACCATAGATTATTTTTGCTTGCTTTCAAATTTCATATAAACAGAGTCACACAACAGGGACTCTCTTGTTTCTGCCTTCTTTTGTTCAGCATAATGTTTTTGAGACTTATGCATGTGGTTACTTATAATATTAGTTTATTCCTTTTTATTGCTGAATAGTATTCCATTGCAGGGAATGGAATCCCTGCACAATATATATGCACAATCAGCATATATATTCTTCTGTTGATGAACACATCTTACTATCTACTTATGCTTTCATTTATTGACATACATGTATAAAAGTAGTATTGCTGAGTCATAGGGTACCATTAACAGCTCTCCAACAAGATATGAGGTTGCAGTAACTCTGAACTCTTGGCAATATTTATGTTTTCAGTCTTACTTAATTTTAGTGACTCAGGGGCAACTAACAACAACAACATAAACAACAGTGGTTATTTAGTGATATCTTATTGCAGTTTTAATTTACATTTCCCTGATGACTAATGATATTTTTACATGAGTGAGGATGGCAAGACTTCATCTCACATACTTTGGACGTGTTGCCAGGAGGGACCAATCCCTGGAGGAGGACTTTATGTTTGGGTCAGGGAAAGAAAAGAAGACCGTCAACCAGATGAATTGACACAGTGACTGCAACAATGGGTTCAAACATAACAATTATGAGGATGGACAGAACTGGGCAGTGTTTCTTTGTATCATACCTAGGTACTGACTTGATGGCACCTAACAACAATAAGAAAAATAAGCAATTTAATTATCTTCCTTTATAAGATGCCTGTTCAAAACTTTTGTGCACCTTTTTATTGGGTTGTTAGTCTATTTTCTATTATATGAAGAAGTAGTTTATATATTCTAAATACAAGTATCCATCAGAAATATTGTAAATACTTTCTGCTATCCTGTGACTTGACTATTGATATATTTATTGTCTTCTTATTAAAAGATTTAACTTAATGAAGTCTATTTTATCAATAATTTTCTTTTATAGATAGTACTTCCTGGGTCTTTTATAACAAATATTTGCTTTTGCCAAGTTCACGGATACAGTCTCCCTTGTTTCTCCTAGAAGTCTGATTATGCTGAATTTCCCATTTAGGACTATGAAGTATTTCTAATTAACATTTGTGAGTAGTGTGGAGTATTAGTCAAAATTCAGCAATTTTTACTTCTTCATATAGCTAGCCAGATGATCCAGCACAATTTGTTGAAATTTTTCTCTTTTCCTATTGAATTCTTTGCCACCTAAGTTGAAAATCAATGAACTACAAGTGTAGGTTTATTTTTGAACTCTCCATGTTACCTTCAAATAAAACCCACTACTATTGAGTTGATTCTGACTCATAGAGACTCTATAGGACAGAGTAGAACTGCTCTATAGGGTTTCCAAGGCTCTAATCTTTATGGAAGCAGACTGCCACCTCTTCTCCCATGGAGTGGCTAGTGGGTTCAACCACAGATCTTTAGGTTAGCAGCCAGGTGCTTAACCACTGTGCCATCAGGGCTCCTTACCTTCAAATAAAACCAAAAAAACCAAACCCATTGCCGTTGGGTCGATTCCAACTCATAGCGACCCTATAGGACAGAGTAGAACTGCACCATTGGGTTTCCAAGAAGCAGTTGATGGATTTGAACTGCTGACCTTTTGGTTAGCAGCAGAACACTTAACCACTGCATCCAAGCTTTTTTCCCCCCTTTATTTACATTTTAAACTGGTTTTGACATTTTTCAAATGTTTTTCTACCTCTATTGAAATTACTGTATATATATTTTTCTGTTATTCTATTGATATAGAAGATAATGATTGATTTTTCAAATGCTAAACTAACAGTTCATTCTTGGGATAAACCCAACTTGGTTATGATGTATTCTTTTTTAATATTGCTGATTCTAATTTAAGGCTTTCTGCATGTCGGATTATATGGAAAATTGATCTGCAATATTTTTTCCCTATATATATATTTTTTTATTTTCGTAGCAATGTAATTTGGTAGCTTGATAAAATGTATTTGGGAGTGTTTCCTCCTCTGTTATTTTCTTAAGCAATTTATGTAAAATGAATATTATGTATTTCTTAAATATTTTATAATATTTATCGTGAAGCTATCCTGGATTGTAGTTTCTGTGTGTGTGTATGTGTGTATGGAGGCTTTTAATTTTGAAGAATGTCTTCATTACATTAGACTTGGGCAGTGCAGATTTTCCCTTTTCTTCTGTCAGTTTGATTTTTTATTTTCAAGAAATTTGAATTTTTCATCTAAATTGTCATTATATTTACATAAAGTTTTTTTTTCATAATATCCCTTTATTGTCTTTTTAAAAGTCTGTAGGATCTGTAGTGCTGTTCCAGTTTTCACTCCTGGTATTGATAATTTCTGTTTTCTCTGTTTTTCTTTGATAAGTCTAACTAAAGTTTTTATCAATTTTATTAATATTAAAAAAAAACTTTTGATTTTATTAATTTATATTTGTTTTTCTTTATTTTCTGTTTTATACCTCATTGAGTTCTGCTTTTATTACTTTTGCTTTCTTTGGATTTCATTGGTTCATCATTTTCTATTTATTAAAGTGAAAACTTAGTTTATTCATTTTAAATCTTTTGCCTTTTCTAATACAAGCACTTATAACTATGAATTTCCTCTGCATTCTTCAAATTTTGATAGGCTGTGTTCTCATTATCAAACAGCTAAACAGTTTCTCGCTTCCCTTGTAATTCTTTGTTTGATCCATGACCTACTGAAAAGTCTGTTTGTTTGTTTTTCAAATATTTGAGAACTTTCCTTATGTATTTGGGCTTTTTGAAGTTATTTCATTTCAGAGAAATTACACTAAATTTAATTATTTTAAAGTCACTAGACTTATTTTATGGCCCAGCATAAATTATTTCTTGGTTAATGTTTTCTGTGAACTTGGAAGATTGTATTCTGCATTTATTGAGTGTAATGTAGTGTTTTATTAATTAAAATTAGGTTAACTTGGTTTTAACATTGTTCACATCTTCAATATGGTGAGTAGTTTTCAACCTCCCGGTTGAAACAGTTACTGAGAGAAAAGTGTTTAAATTGCCAACTCTGTGTATTTGGAGCCCTGGTAGCATAGTGATTAAGAGGTCGGTTGCTAAACAAGAGGTCGGCAGTTTGAATCTGCCAGCCACTCCTTGGAAACCCTATGGGGTAGTTCTACTTTGTGCTATAGGGTCGCTATTTACCTATTTCCCTTCAGTTTTTACTTTGTGATATTTGTTTTATGTATTATGTTATGTTTTCTTGATTAATTGACCCTTTTATCATCAGGAAATGCCACTTGTTTTCTCTAGAAATCCTCCTTGTCATGAAGTTTACTTTCTCTAATATTAATGTGGTTAACCCAGCTTCCTTATGACTAGAGTTTGCATGATATATCTTTTTTCATTCTTTTACTTTTGAGCAAACTGTGTCTTTATATTTAAGGTATTTCCCTTGTAAATAGCAGATAATTGGGTACTGCTTTCTTAAAAACTTTAACAATTTCTTTCATTTATTTTGAGTGCTTAGTTCATTAACAGTTTTTTAAATTAATGTTCAAGTTGAGTTTATGTTCATGTTCACCATCTTGTTCTTTATTTTCTATTTGTTCTATCTGTTCTTTGATTTATTTATTTATTTTTCTTTTTTGCTTCTGCTGTATTAAATATGCTGTACTGTACTACATTGACCATTGGTTCATTAGCCACATCTTTTTTTTTTTTTATTTTTAGTGGTTGCTCTAAAGTTGACTTATCATAATCTATATTTACAGACAATATAGGAAACTTGCAACAGTATACTCCTGTTTCCTCTACCATCTTAACTTATGTTATTACTTTTATCAGTGTTCAAACTTCATGCTACATTGTTATTAATTTTGATTTTAATAGTCAGCTGTGTTTTAAAGAAATTAGAAAATGAGAAAAAAATCTATATTTCTGTACATATTGACAATATCTACTGCTTCTTATTTCTTTTTTTAGAACTAAGCTTTCATGTGAAATCATTCTTCTACAGCCTGAAGAACTCTCTCTGATACGTTTTTTATTTTAGATATGCTGACAATTTTCTCACCTCCTGCTTTTCTAAAAATATCTTTATTTTACCTTATTTTTGAAGATAATTTTCATTAGATAAAAATTTCTGAGAAGGGAAGATCTCCCTGCACCATTTTTTTACTTTAAAGATGACATTCTTTTTTTCTTCTAGCTTGAAGTGCTTCTGAGAGGAATTCATTGTTCATTCTTATCTTGTTCCTTGTATACAATGTCTTATTTCTCTGGTTATTCTAAGAGTGTTTCTTTATCATTAGTTTTTAATGGTTTGATTTAGATGTGTCTTAGTGTGGTTTCTCTCAGTTTATCTTTATTGGGGTTCTTTGAACTTCTTGGATATTTGCATTTATAAATTTCATAAAATTTGGGAAAAAAACTTATGCCTTAATTTCATCAACTATATTTTCTACCCAAATGTCTCTCATTTTTTTTTAGTTTGGTACACTTTTTACACATACGATAAATCACTTTATACTGTATCACAGGTCACTGAAACAGTATTCTTTTTTATTAGGCTTTTTTTCCTTTTTGTTTTACTTTTGAGAGCTTCTAGTTCTATTTCTTCATATGAACCCTCCCCCACACATCCCCCCCCCACACCCACCAGTGTCTAATTTCTGGTAAGTCTACATACATTGTTATGTGACCCCAACCGCTAACCCCATTCTGCAACAGCACATTCCTCCCCTCCGCTCCTGATTCCCCATGAACATTCAACCAGCTCCTAACTCTGCCTTCCCAGCTCACCTCTGGACAGAAGCTGCCCCCTTGGTCTCTTGTATATACTTGACTAAGAGGCACATTCTTCACAAGTATCACTTTATGTCCGATAGTCCAGTCCAATCCCTGTCTGAAGAGTTGGCCTCAGAAATTATTTTAGTTCTGGGGTGATAGAGAGTCCAGCGTCCATACTTTCCTGGGCGCCTCCAGTCTCAGTCAGACCATTAAGTCTGGTCTTCTTACCAGAACATGAATTCTGCATCCCGTCGTTCTACTGCTCCATCAGGGGCCATCTGTTGTGTTCCCTGTCAGGACATTCGTTGGTGGTGGCCAGGCACCATCTAGTTCTTCTGGTCTCAGACTGATGAAGTCTCTGGTTTATGTGGCCCATTCCGTCTCTTAGGCTAATACTTTCCTTGTGTCTTTGGTGTTCTTCATTCTCCTTTACTCTAAGTGGTTGGGACCAATTGATGCATCTTAGATGGCCGCTTGGAAGCTTTTAAGACCCTGGATGCCACTCACCAAAGTAGTATGCAGAACATTTTCTTAATAAGCTTTGTTATGCCAATTGACACAGATGTCCCCTGAAAGCATGGTCCCCAGACCCCCCATCCCTGCTACTCTGTCTCTCAAAGTATTTGATTGTATTGAGGAAACTTCTTAGCTTTGGTTTAGTCCAGTTTTGCTGGCTTCCCCTGAAGTGTGCACTGTCCTTCCCTTCACCCAGGATGATTCTTATCTAATATCTAGTCAGTGAATAACCCTCACCCTCCTTCCCCACCCCGGTAACCATCAAAGAATGTTTTCTTCTGTGTTTAAACCTTTTCTTGAGTTCTTATAGTAGTGGTCTTACACAGTATTTGCCCTTCTGTGACTGACTAAATTCACTTAGCATAATAAGTTCCAGCTTCCACCACGTTATACGATGTTTCACAGCTTCATCATTGTTCTTTATCGTTGCGTAGTATTCCATTGTCTGGAGATACGATAGTTTGTTTATCCATTGATCCATTGATGGGCACCTAGGTTGCTTCCATCTTTTTGCTATTGTGAACAGTGCTGCAATGAACATG
>NW_004443988.1:813588-821993 GCF_000243295.1 Trichechus manatus latirostris
ACCTCAATTTTCTGTGCTGAGTCATTTTTGTTTATGTATTTTTTTTCATCTTTTTCTTTGTTGTAGATTTTGTGTTTGCTGGGTCTTTGTGTTTTTCTACTTTTTTATTTTGATTTGTAGGATTGTTAGAGTCCTTTGTGGTTACCTTAATATTTACCCTTATTTTTCTAAGTTTATACCAGTCTTTTAATAGTTTATATCACCTTAACTTCCCCTCCATATAAAAAATCAATGTCTTCATTTTTCAAGTCCCTCTTTTTTGTTTTAATATTATCCTTTTTTACATATTGATATCTGTTTCCCTATTTTCAGTGTTTTAGCTTTGATGTGTTTTCGATATCTGTATCTGAGTCAGTATCTGGTTGTCCTGTCCTGTGTTCTAGTCTTGCGTTGTTAGCTGGTGTTATTGATTATCTAATTGGACTCCCTTTAGTATTTCTTGTAATTTTGGCTTGGTTTTTGCAAATTCCCTGAACTTCTGTTTATCTGGAAATGCCCTAATTTTGCCATCATATTTGAGAGACAGTTTTACTTGATATATAATTCTTGACTAACAGTTATTTTCCTTCAAGGCTTTATATATGTCATCCCATTGCCTTCTAGCCTGCATGGGTTCTGCTGAGTAGTCCGAGCTTATTCTAATTGACTCTCCTTTGTAGATGACTTTTCTTTTATCCCTAGCTGCTCTTAAAATTCGCTCTTTATCTTTGATTTTGGTAAGTTTGATTATAATATGTCTTGGTGACTTTCTTTTGGGATCTACCTATGTTCAATGGGCATCTTGGATAGATATCTTCTCATCTTTCATGATAACAGGGAAGTTTTCTGTCAACAAATCTTCAACAATTTTCTCTGTATTTTCTGTTATCCCCCCGTTCTTGTACTCCAATCACTCGTAGGTTATTTCTCTTGATAGAGTCCCCCATGACTCTTAGATTTTCTTCATTCTTTTTAATTCTTTTTTCCGATTTTTCCTCAAATAAGTTGGTATCAAGGGCTTTATCTTCAATGTTACTAATTCTAACTTCTACTGCCTCAATTCTGCTCCTATGACTTTCTATTGAGTTGTCTAATTCTGAAATTTTATTGTTAATCTTCTGGATTTTTGATTGCTGTCTCTCTATGGATTCTTGCAGCCTATTAAATTTGGCATTATGTTCTTGAATAACTTTTTTAAGTTCTGCTACTACTTTGTCTGTATGTTCCCTGGGTTTTTCTACATTAGGTTGAATTTCCTTTCTAATTTCTAGAAGACTTCTGTATATTAATCTTTTGTATTCTGCCTCTGGTAATTCCAAGTTCTCTTCCTCCAGAGAATTTATCAATTCTTTATTTTGGGAGCTTGCTGAAGCCATCAAGGACTGCCTGTTTATGTGACTTGATATTGACTGTTGTCTCTGAGCCTTCAATAATTTATTATAATTTTATTTTGTATTTGTTTAGTGAGACCTAGCTTCTTATTTTGTTTTGTTTTGTTTTGATATGCCCAGATAGGCTGCTCGTGTGCACTAGTTTGATTTTTGACACCCTTGGATATCTAATGTCCTGTCACCAGGTAGTTAGTTCTGTAACTATGTATGTGCACACAGAAGTCCATTAAATTTTCCTATATGGGTTCAGCTCGGGTGTTCAGGCAGTCGGTCACCAAGTGTGTGATGCAGGCTTTCACTCCCAGTCCTAGAGAAGCACGGGAGATTGGTGCAGGCACTGGACTCTGGCTGTGGTAGGGGATCATGCACTGAGCCAGGCAGGGGGCTGACAGCTGCCCCTGACAGTCTGAAAGGAAAGCGTGTCCCTATTCTCTAGGTTGAGTAGGTAAGTGAGTTTTGCAGCCGGACTATGAGCACCCCACTCTGTTGGGTCTAAAAACTCGAGGGCACTACTTTTTCTTGGACTCCTGTAGCAGGTGACTAGGCACTTTAGGACATATCACCAGTCCTCAAGCCCCTGCTGCAGACTGATAAAAGTGCTTACTTAGGGGCAGGGCTGTTTTGAGGGTCACAAATCTGCCAGTTCACAGCTGAAGCAGTTGAAATTAAACTTTAGATGTTTGTCCTGTTGTACCGTGGAAGTGAGGACTAACACTGTTGAGATGGGTCCCCACAAGTCTATACAAGGGTGTAAGACACTCAGAGTCTGCGGATCCCTGATACTTGTCCCTAGCAAAGGAGCTGTGCCAACCCTGTGTTCCTGGCTTAGGAGAGCCAGTAGCTTATTTGTTCCCTCTCCAAGGCCAGGAGAATGGGTCAGGGTGTTTTTTGGGATCTACTTCTGGCCCAGCAGACTCCCGGTGCAGAGCGTGGAGGGAGGAGGTAAAAGGGAGAGAGGTTTTTCCCAAATGGGCTTTTTTTTTTTTTAATCCCCATGAAAGGGTGCACACATGTACTTATCTTAGCCTCTTGGGAGCTGCTTTTCACTGGTTTGCAGTGTGCAAGCAGAATCTCTGCTGCCGGATCTCTCTCGATGTGGAAACTGCTCTCTGAGTGTGCGCACAGCTGTTTACCTGCTTCACTGTGGACCGGGGAGGCTGGGAAGTTGCCGGTGCGGCTGAAGAGCTGCTGTCCTGCTGCTGCTGCTCTGGTGTCGCTGGCCTCTTCCAAACTGGCTCCCTCTCCTCCCACCACTCAGTCTGACTCCTTAACTTTGCCTTGTTCAGGGCTCCTAGATATTCATATATAATCAAATCACTTATTTTTTCAGATGTTTGTTGTAAGAGGGATATAGGAAGCATCTTACTACACTGCCATCTTGGCTCCGCCTCCTATAAAATTGCTCTTAAAAATAAATAATATTTTTCATTTGACTTTGTTGACTAAAATGGCTTGACATGGATTAAAAATAAAATATTTCAGGAAAAAATGTCTATGTCACTGAGACCTTGTAGCAGCACATTTAATAAAACAATTGTTAGCTGCTCTGATGTACAAATGACTGCCAGGAAATGACTTCTGGGCTGACTCCTGATGCTGTGAGAGAAAGTGCACGGCCAGAGGCTGTGTTACAATTATGAGTATATTCTGTGTTTCCTGTGTTAATGTAGAAGAAATAATATTGGAACTGTACAGAGCCAGAAACTAATGTGAATAAATTTTTTGAATCATGAGACATGTGAAATTATAAGGAGAGGATTTGATTTTCAAGTGATTTTCTATGCTGAAAAAAAATGCTTAATTTTATTCTGAAATCTTACAACTCACATATAAAGAAAATTGATCGAGTTTTTCCCAAATTTGGCTACAATCTCAAAAATGTACATGATATTTCAATGATACATTGTAAAGCAGAAGTAATATTTCCTAAAATATCAATTATTAAAGGAAATTAATTTATATCACTAGAGGAAAAATTGAATTAACTTTGTATTCTCACTACAGAAATTGGTATTAAATATCATTTTCATATAAAATGATGATCAAAGAAAATGTAGCTAAAAATAAAATAAAAATATGTACTTGTAATATTTGTATCACAGAATATGAAGTTATAATACTCATAAGTAAAAATATTACGTTGTTTTCCTGCATTTTGTCATGATTTTGTTATTTATTGTGATTTAATACTCTTATGAATATAAGTTTGCTGGAATAATTAATTATATATTTGTAATTTTGTATTTTTTTTCAATTGTTTCCCAAAATTTTATATGCTTCAGACCACAGTAAGCAGAGTGAGAGAGAATTCAAACAATTAAGCACACTTTTACTATGGACATAGAAATAAAAATTAGAATTTATAATCTCAAAAGTAGGAATATTTAGCAAACAGATGTCAAAATTCTATACCTGAATAATAATTCTTATATACAGATTTAGAAACAGACAATATTTTTTATCAAATTATCAAAAATTAAACCTAATAATATATACAGCCAGTGACAATATGGTGAACTAAAACTCTCATACTTATTTGGAATAAATGTTAATTGGTGCAAAACTTTTTTTGTATTAAAATCTTTATAGTTACTAATATTTTACCCAGTAATTCAGCTTCTATGACTATTTTCTACTTACAGAAAATACTGTGTATGAAAATATTAATCATTATATTATTATAATAGCAAAAGGGACAGACATAACCATAAATTCCCAATAAAAAGAAATAGGGAGATCTAGTTAAAACAATATTAGGTGGCAACTGAAAATTTTAAAGTGTGTAAAAATTCTGATTTTATAAAATTAATTGATAATATCAAGATACAGAAAGTGTGATCATAATAATTTATAAAATAAACAAAATGCATACCTAAAAAATACTGAAAAATAAATGAAAATATTCACAGTGTTTGCTTGGTTAATTATGTCTTGTTTAATTTCCCTACTTCCTCTTTTCTTCTTGGCCGTATTCCTTCTGTTCTTTCTCCTCCTTCTGTGTTTCCTGGAACCAAAAATATGGAGGTAATGAACGAGAAAAAATATTGGAATTTTACAGATTCCAATATTGTGTAAAATATTCCCCTTCTTCCTCACATTTTTCTTCCCTCCTTCTTTTCACTTTTTCTCCTTCCTCTCCTTTTTCTTGTTCAGAATTCTCCAAATATTCTGTAGTTAAGATAGCATTACATTAATAATGCAAAATGTCATTACACTTTTGTTTTTAGAATTTTTAAACCTAAGACATGATTTTTAACGAAAATGAAGACACCCATCACAGACAACTGTAGCAGTACTCTTATCATAGGGAAAATGTACCAGACTATAGCTCTCAAGCCACCTCCATCTTCAAGTAGTTGTGTAACTTTGGACAAATTCTTAGGACTCATTGATTTCAGTTTCCTCCTCTATTAAATGAAGGTATAAAACTGTGACATTTGTTTTTCTTTTCTTTAGGATAAAAAACAAAACACTCAAATAAAGAAATGCATGATAAAGCACAGGGAAAATTAAGAATTTCTATATTTGTGTATTACTCTGCATCTTAATAAAATTTTTATGAATAAAACTAAATATTAAAAAACACTGAAGGAATCAAACGACATCAGATACAAAGGCAGAATATTTGTGAGACGTATGTTAAACGGAAGAAAATATCTCACAGATAAGAGATGTCAGAGAAAAGGGAGGCGTTTGCACAAAATAAAGCAAGTTAAATATGTAGATATGTGCTTTGTGATGACCACACAAAATATCTTGTGAAAGAGGCATAGAGAAAGCCAGGGAATCCTGCTCAGTCCTCTGGTGTCCAAAGGCCACATTATGAATTTCCCTAGTTGGGTCCTCTACTAACGCTGAAGTCTGCTGTAGATAACAGAATACCAGGACTGGGGCATACAGACTCCAATGATAAGGGTAAGATTTTTATTCTGTCTTTGGCATCCACTTTCTAATCACTTGACACTGTTTCCTGAAGACGTCAGCAGAGCATCTGGTCTCTTGACAGCAGGAGCAGCTTGACATTTCTTTTGAGGAATGAACTATTAGGGCTCTTGGAAGGCACACCAGAGCCCAGCAAGAAGCCCCTCAGCTTTGGACCACTCCTGAAAATTGCCTCTGAAATGCCATGTATAGAATCTTATTTCTATTTCTCTTTTAATAACTAACTGAAGGGTTAAATCACAGCCTATTTTTCATACCAAATCTGCTGTAGGCATGTTTTCTATGATTCCACATTCATAGTGTGTAAAATCTGTGAAAAATGCTCTTTACAAAGCTTGCACATCTAGCTTAGGCCTTCAGGGTGGATACCATCCAGACAGAATTGATAATCTGCTTTTGCTGCATTTCTCATTAATAAAACACGTTTTAGATTATTATATTGGTTATTTTTTATTTACAATTATGATAGCATCAAATGCCCATAGTAAACATTTTTAAACCGTCTGAGAGTTAGAATAATGAAAGTATAATGTACTATAATTATAAACTATAATGTACGCAGATTGAGGTATATCAGTGTTGATGTCAGATGGATCTTAACTGAAAGCAGAGAAAACAAAAGATGTTTACCTGTGTTTTACCGACTATGCAAAGGTATTTGCGTGTGGGTCATAACAAATTATGGATAACATTTTGAAGAATGGGAATTCCAGAACACTTAACTTGTGTAGGAACCTATACACAGATCAAGAAGTAGTCATTCAAGCAGAACAAGGGGATACTGCATGGTTTACAATCAGGAAAGGTGTGAGACAGGGTTGTATCTTTTAACCATACTTATTCAATCTGTATGCTGAGCAAATAAACTGAGAAGCTGGGCTATACGAAGAAGAATGAGGCATCAGGTTTGGAGGAAGACTCATAAACAATCTGCGATATGCAGATGACACAACCTTGCTTGCTGAAGGTGAAGAGGAGTTGAAGCACTTACTGATAAAGACAAAGACTTCGGCCTTCTGTATGGATTACACCTCAATATAAAGAAAACAAAAATCCTCACAACTGGACCAATAAACAACATCATGATAAACGGAGAAAAGATTGAAATTGTCAACGATTTCACTTTACTTGGACCCACAATCAACACCCATGGAAGCAGCAGTCAAGAAATCAAACAACACATTGCATTGGGCAAATCTGCTGCAAAAGACCTCTTGAAAGTGTTGAAAAGCAAAGATATCACCTTGAAGACTAAGGTGTGCCTGACCCAAGCCATGGTGTTTTCAGTTGCCTCATATGAATGCAAAAGCTGGACAATGAATAAGGAAGACTGAAGAAGAATTGATGCCTTTGAATTATGAAGTTTGCGAAGAATATTGAATATACCGTAGACTGCCAGAAGAACGAACAAATCGGTCTTGGAAGAAGTACAGCCTGAATGCTCCTTAGAAGTGAGAATGGTGAAACTTCGTCTCACGTAGTTTGAACATGTTATTAGGAAGGACCAGCCCCTGGAGATGGATATCTGCTTGGTACGGCAAAAGGTCAGCAAAAGAGAGGAAGGACCTCAGCGAGATGGATTGACCCAGTGGCTGCAAGGATGAGTTCAAAAATAGCAATGATTGTGAGGATGGTGCAAGACTGGGCAGTGTTTTGTTCTGTATACATAGGGTCCTAACAACTAACAACAACACAGCGTAGTGAAAAATAAATCTGCCTTTAATCTCATATGTCCAACATACAAGATAAAGTTAACCAGTGTCACCAGGTTCTCATGTATCCTTGAATTAGCACATACAGATTACAGCATTCTTTTGTACTGACTGCTTCGTATTACACTGCATGAAGGCAGTATTTTTTTTTTATTTCTATATTGCTTGATATTTACAATATTCTAATACTGAATTCATAAAACTATCACAGTGAATATTATCACCCATTCATAGAAAGGTAACAGTGGTTAAGAACCTGGAGTATAGAGTCAAGACTAAAAACCAAAACCAAACTGAGGTCAAAACCAAACTATCTAAGATTTTGTTAACTAGCTTTGATCACCGGCAAGTTACTTAACCTACATTTATTTTTTAGTTTCCTCATAAGGAAAATGATATGATTATAGTACTTGCTTCATAGAATTTTGTGAGGATAAAATGAGTTGATGAGTACATACACATATGCAATTGTTAGATTAATACAGATGTGTATTTTAAAGGTATTATGTATTTTTAGGCCTACCAATGAAATATGGAAGAGCCTTTTTCCGTTCATCCTCAGTAACAGTTTATTCTATTATTAAAATACCTTTCTCATCCTGATAGGATAAAATTACACCTCATTGTTGTTTCAAAATTTGTGTTTTAAATAAAGGGAAAGATATAAGTATTTATATGTTTATGCATCATTTTTCTGGTGAATTATACTTCCCTATTTTCCTTTTCTAATTTTACCATTGTGTTGTTTGCCATTTTTATAATAATTCATAATATAGAGAAGTGAACTGTATATTAATGAACTTAGCCTGTGGTCCATAATACATATGGCAAGCATGTTTTCCCCAATTTGTTTTTTATCAGTTGAGTTTAGATATTTAAAACAGGCAAAGATTAGTAGTTAAGCACTTGGCTGCTAACCAGGAAGTCAGTAGTTCAAATCCACCAGTTGCTTCTTGGAAACTCTATGGGGCAGTTCTACTCTGTCCTATAGTGTCACTTTGAGTTCGAATTGACTGGACGGCAATGGGTAGTCAAATTTATCAATATATTTCTTAATGATTTCTGGATTTTTCTTCTATATTAGTAAAGACTTTCAAACGTCTTTCTCATGTATCAAATTTACTTAATTATTTACATTTTTAAACGCTTATCTTTTCCGTTGAGCAGTTTATCTAGTCTTGCTCCTATACTAAACTTTTATTTTAAATACATATTTGTATGTTTTAATATCAGGTAAAATTAACCTTCCTATTATGAGCCATGGCTCTTCTTTCATGTTATGTTTTCCAAATTAATTTTAGAATAAGCTCGTGAATTTACTAAAAGATAAACCTTGGTAAGCTAGATAACTGGGATCTTCTAAAAATCAAACACCTATGCT
>NW_004443988.1:823647-830247 GCF_000243295.1 Trichechus manatus latirostris
TTAAAATGTTGTGGGGTTGTTAACCAATGTCATAAAACAGCATGTGTGTTACTGTTACATGAGAAACTATCTGTTCTGTAAGCCTTCACCTGAAGTACAGTAAAATATTAAAAAAAAAAAAAAAAAAGATAAATCTTGGGATCATGTATGTCTGAAAGAGCGTTATCATCTTTACACTATTAAGTTTTCTTCATAAAAAGCAAGATATTTGTTTCCTTTCATTTAAGCTTTCTTTTAAGTTTTTTGATGATACTTTCTTCTTCAGTGTCTTAAAACAAATGATTTATTTCAGACTGATGTTGCCTGACAACTAACTCTGCTCTACCCTACTTAGTTCAGCTCCACAGATTTTCTTCATTCAGGGATTGAAACTAATGGAAAAGCCCCAAACAGGGTTATTACTGTGGCAGAGGGGAGAAGCCATAACACAACCACGTAAAGAATCTCAAAGCTTCTTTCAGAGTAATATACGTTCCTTCTTGTCATATTCCATTGGTCAAAGCAATGGTAAAACTCGAAGTTATAGGAGAAAGGAAATAAAATCCTCCCATTGTTAGTAGCTTCAGGTCACATGAAATTTACTTGAGATGTAAAATTCTCTTATAGTGAGGGCAGTCATAAATTGGGGATAACACAATCAGCTCCAGGGAGTGTCAGTCTAATGTATGCCTACTGACACAGTTTGGCGCTTATCCTACTTCAAAACTCAGTAAAACAATGAGCAGATATTCTTTTCTTCTCAGGTCTCTAGGAGTCTGTTTTTTGCCCACACACCAACATATCACTTGTCTTCTTCCTCTTTGCCTAAATCCTACCAAGTTTTCCTTCTGTCTGTGCTTTATTCCTTCCCTTCTCTCTTTTTTCTATTAAGTTTATTGACGTATAATTGATATAAAAGAAACTACAAATACATAAAGTGTACAATTTGATACATTTTGATACATTTTCACATCACGAAATCACTATACAATCAAGATAGTGAACATATCTACAACCCCTAAAGTTTCCTCACACCCCTGTGTAATCCCCACCCTCATGCCTTTCTCCACTCACACTCCCCAGGCAACTACTCATGTGCTTTCTATCTCTATAGATTAGTTTGCATTTTCTAGAACTTTATATTAATGGAATAATAACAAATGTACTCTTTTTGCTCTGGCTTCTTTCAGTAAGCACAATTGTTTGGAGATTTGTCATGTTGTTGCATGTATTATCGTTAATTATTTTATTGCTGAGCAGTATTCAATTGTATTGATATACAACAATTTGTTTAGCCATTCACCTGTTGATAGACATTTGGGTTATTTCTAGTTTTTGGCTATTACAAATAAAGCTGCTATGAACATTTGTGTACAAGGCTTTGTGTCGATATGTACAAGGGTAACTAAAAATGTATTGCTACTAGCGTTCCTGTTCATACATGCATGGGTTTATTCTAAAGAAAATATGTTTAAACATGTCTCTGCTATCAGTGGACAGCGGCAGACAAGTTCTCTCAGTAATCCACTTGTCTTAGTCCCGTTAGGGTACCTTCTAAAAAATAATACTTTTTGTGCTGTGGGAAAAAAAAAAAAAAAGAAATTTGAGGTCAGGGCTAATATCAAATTTTTAACAAAGCTCAAGTGGGCATCTCAAATCATTGAAACTTTGCAACAAGTTTATGGGAAGGCTGTCCCACATAAAACAACAGTTTTTAGATGGATCAAGCACTGTAAGGAAGATCAGGAAGACCTCAAAGATGAGCCCAGAGAGGAAAGACCACTCAGAAGTTTAGGGTGTGTTTTTTTGGATTTCAAAGGGGTAATCTTGATAGATTTTCTTGAAGGACACAGGATGATCATGGGGACTTATTATGAAGAAGTTTAAGAAAACTGAAAACTGCACTGGTGAGAAAAAGGCTAGGGAAGTTGTGCCGAGGAATTTTTTTACATCGCGACAATTCACTGCTCCTTCTTCTCGGGTAACAAGAGCTGTTCTACAAGAATTTCGTTGGGAAACCTTACCTCATCCACCCTGTAGCCCTGATCTTGCCCCTTCAGGCTTATTTTTGTTCCCAAGTCTCAAAGGACAATTAAAAGGAACATGATTTGGGTCTCTCGAGGATGCCAGAACTGCCATTTTGACATGGTGTAAATTGGAGAGCAAAGAATTCTTCAGGGAAGGAAGAGATGGAAACACCTCCTTCAGAAGTGTATAGACCTAGATGGATGATATGCTGAGAAACAATAGCTTCACATTTTGATATTTTTGTTTAATAAAGGTTTCTATAATTTTGTAGCAATGCTTTGACCCTTGTACTTCCCTTTTAGTAAATACCTAAGACTGAAATGGCTGGATCGTACTTTAGGTTTTATTTCTTTGTTTGTTTTCCTACTTCTTAAGATAGAAACTAAGGTTAATTATTTGAGCTTTCTTCATAATATAGGCATTTAGTAATAGAAATTTTCCCCTAATTATGCTTTAATAGCAACCTACAAATTCTGATATGTTGTCTTTTCATATTGTTCACTTTTAATTACTTTATAATGTCCCTTTCAATTTTTTTAACCCATCTGCTATGTATCAGTGTGTTGACATGTATATTTAGAGATTTTCCCAAGATCTTTATATTATTGATTTCTACTTTAATTTCATTTTGTTTGAACAACATGTTTTGTTATTTGAATTATTTTAAATATATTGAAATTTGTTTTATGATCATCAAAGTGAGCTATCTTGACTTATGTTACATATGCACTTGAAAATAATGTGTATTCTGTTGTTTTTTTTTTGTATTCTATAAATATCAACTAGATCAAGTTGGTTGATAGTGGTGTTCACATCATCTATATTCTTAGTAATTTTTTATTGTATTTTCTATCAATTATTGAGAAAGGGGTATTGAATTATTCTACTATGATTGCAGATTTTTCTAATTCTCCTTGTTTTTCTATCACTTTTTGCTCCATGTATTTCAAACCTCTCTCATCAGGTGCAAAATGTTTAGGACTTTATGTCCTCCTGATTAATTGACACCTTTTTTTTATTATAAAATGATCTTCTTTACCCCTAGTAATATTCTTTGCTCTGAAATCTGCTATGTCTGCTAGTAATATAGTCATTTAAGCTTTCTTTTGATGAGTGTTACAATGGTATATCTTTTTTCCATTCTTTTAGTTTTAACTTACGTATGTTTTGGTATTTAAGGTGCATTTCTTGTAGACAACATATTGTTTGATCTTGCTTGTCTTTTTTAAATTCAGTATGAGAATTTCTGCCTTTAATTGGAGTGTTTAGACCATTTACATTTAATGGGATTATTGATATTGTTAAGTTTGTATCTTGCTATTTGTTTGTTTGTTTTTCCTATTGGTCCACTGTTCTTTTGCTCTTTTTCTGTTTATTTTTTAATTAAGTAATTTTTATAATTTTATTTTTATCTTTATTGGCTTATTAGCTATAACTTGCAGTTTTATTTTTCTAGTAGTAGGCTTAGAGTTTATAGCATACACCTTTGTCTTTCCAAAGACTATCTTTAAATTATACTACTTCATGTACAGTATAAGAAATTTACATGATTCCATTTTTCTCTTTTTATGGTATTGTACTGATACGTATAATCCACAATACTTTATTATTTTTGTTTAATAGCAATTTTTAAATTTTATTTTATTTTTGTCATTGTTGTTGACAATATACATAGCCGAACATACACCAATTCAACAATTTTTACATGTACAAGTAAGTGACATTGATTACATTCTTCAAGTTGTGTAACCATTCTCACCCTCCATTTCTAAATTGTTCTCTATCATTTATGTAAACTCATCATCCCCCTAATTTTCTATCTAATCTTTTCAGTTGCTGTTGTCAATTTGATACTGTATAGATAGATCTTAAAAGAGCACAATGTTCAAGGCAGACATTCTTTACTAGTTAAGGCCTGGGGTCATAAAAGCTTGCAAGCAGCCATTCAAGGTACAATAATTGTTCTCTATTTGTCTGGAGTAATGGAGGAAGAATGAGAACTAGGAACAGGGAGAAGAAATGGAATATGTGGCTAATTGTCTCCAGGAACAACTGCCTTCTTTGTCATGAGACCAGAAGAATGCGATGAGATGGCTACCATTACTGAATATTTTGATCAAAGATTCTATAGAAAAATCCTGATCAAAAGGGGGAAAATGCAGAACAAATTTTAAAATTCTCATGGGATCCAGACTTTCTGGAGCCATAGAGGCTGGATGAATCCCTGCAACTATTCCCTTACATAATCTTTAAACCTCCAACCAAAAATATCTCCTGAAGTCTTCTTAAATCAATAGCAATTATTTTTGAAAAAATCTTTTGAGAAAATTTATACAATAAGAAAAAATATATATTAACCATGTAGTTACCTTTTCCAGTGGTGTTCCTCATTCCTTTGTGTAGGTCCAAATTTCCATTTGATTTCATTTTCCTTTTGCCAAAAACATTTTGTTTAACATTTTTTGTAGCATAGAGCTGATGGTAATAAAACCATTCAGTTTTATATCTAAAAATAGACAATATTTCTCAATTTAAAATATTTAACAGCTTTATTGATATATAGTTCACATAGTATACAAATCACCCATTTAAAGTGTACAATTCAATGGTCTTTTGGTATATTCACAAGTATGTGTAGCCATTACCACAGTTAATTTTGAATATTGTCATCACCTCCATTAGGAAGCCTGTACCCTTTAGCTGTCATCCTCTACCCCTGTATCTCCAACTCCCTTTGTCCCCAGCCTTAAACAACCACTAATCTACTTTTTATCTCTACAGATTTTCCTGTTCTGGACATTACATATGAATAGAATTGTATATGTAATCGTTTATGACTGTCTCTCATTTGTTTTTAAAATATATTTTTATTGAGCACAAAATTATAGATTCTTTTTTTTTCCTTTAAGTACTTTAATGATGGTGCTCCACTCTCTTCTCACTTACATTTTTTTTTATTAGAAATATGCTAAAAAAAGATGCTGTCATCGTTTTTGTTCCTCCTTATAAAACATTTTTTATTGCTCCCTCTCTTCGCTCTTGCTAATTTATGATCTTCTCTTAATTACTAGTTTTCAGAATTTTGTTTATGATGTGCCTTAATAATATTTATTAATGTTTCTTGAGCTTTCGGTTACTTGACCTGCATGGAACTGTAGTTTTATAGATTTCATTATATTTTTGAAAGTCTGATCATTATTTCTTCAAATATTTTTCTGCTCTTCCCTCTTTAGAGACACAAATTATATGTATATTACGCTAATTGAGGTTGTCCTACAGCTCATTGATGCTCTTTCATTTTTATTTATTTTATTCTTTTTTATTCACTCTGTTTCATTTTGGATTGTTTCTATTGCTATGTCTTCTAGATCACTAATCTTTTCTTTTGCTAAGTATAATCTGTCATAAATTCTATCCAGTTTAGTTTTCATCTCAGAAATCATAGTTTTCATCTCCGGAACTTGTGTTGACTCATTTTAATATCTTCTATGACTCTGCTTAACTTTTGGAGCAGATAGAATACAGTTACAATAAATGTGTTAGTTTCCTTTGTGATGATTATAACATCTGTGTCAGTCCTGCGTTGATTATTCTTGTCTTTATGGCTCATGTTTTCCTGTTTTTTTGTATGCCTAGTAATCTTTGATTAAATGCCAGACATTTTAAATTTTATCTTGTCGGATAATGGATATTTTTGTGCTCCTACACATATTCTTAGGTTTTGTTCTGGGACACAGTTAACTTACTTTTTTTGTTTGTTTGTTTTTAATAAAACTTTTAGGTGAATCTGGAGCAGTGCTCAATCTAGGGTTAATTGTTCTCCACTGCTGAGTCATGACCTTCCTGAGTATTCTACCCCATGCCCTGTGAATTATGATTTCTTCCATTCTGTCTGGTGAGAAAAAGCACTATTCTTGGTCCTATGTGACTGACAAGTACTGTTATTTGTAGTCCTTTCAGATGCCTCGTCCCACCCTGAGATAGTTTTCTCACATGCATGTCCTGATCAGCAGTCCACTGAATAGTCTTGGGAGACTATGCACAGATATCTGGATTTCTCACTGTGTGTAGCTCTCTCTTCTCCAGTACTCTGCCTTATGAACTTTAGATACCTTGGTATTTCTGGACTTTCAGCTTCTCCTCAACACATGGTGTCCCCTGAATCTGTCTGTGTTACATCTCCTTGTGCTTCACCCTGAAAACTCTCTCAAGAATGAAAGCTGGAACAATTGTAGTCACACCTCATTATTTTCTCATTAGGATGACTGTCCTTCATTGCTTAATGTCTAGTGTCTTGAAAATAATTGTATCGTATGTTGTTTCAGGGGGGTAGGTTCAGGAGGTGTTAAATCCAGTTTCTGTTACTACATCTTCACTAAAAGTAGAAGTCCTTCTTTTCTAAGTGGTGTTTTAAAGATTCCTACATACAGCTTTTTTCTTCCCCCTGTCTTTCTTCATTTCTCCTGTCAGTTTATTCCTTGATATTCTTTGATATTTTTTAATTTTTTAAATTTTTTTATTGTACTTCAGGTGAAGGCTTACAGAACAAATAGTTTCTCATGAAACAGTAGTACACATATTGTTTTACGACAT
>NW_004443988.1:831045-845207 GCF_000243295.1 Trichechus manatus latirostris
TTATAAGCTGTGTCATGCCAATTGAGTTAGGTGTTCCCCAAGACCATGGTCCCCACAGCCCTCCGCCCAGAGTTCAGTCCCTCAGGGAGTTTGGATGTGTCTATGGGGCTTCCATGACCTTTCCTTGCTTTGATTTTTTTTAACCTTGGTTATTATAAATGGGATTTTTCTTCCACTATATCTTTGATTTGTTAGTATATACATACAGAAAAGCTATTTTTTAAATATCTTAATATTGTAACCCATTACCTTAAGTAATTACAGCTTTTTCTAATTATTTTTAGTTAGCTGTTGTATAGATTTGATAGTGTTCACCTTAACATCTTAAAAGAAACTTCCATGGGTAGGAGCTCTTTCTCAATTTCGTCTATGGTAATTTATCTATTTAGATAGTTTACTTCTGATCAATACAGGCAATTTATCTTTTTTTTTGGAATTTAATCATTCTAAAATTATTTATATAGCTAGAATTGAAGAAAGTATTTTCTTTCAAAATTCATAGGGAACTACTTATCAAACTGATTATAAAATTAATTATAATATTCCTTAAAAAATAACAAGATGGAAGAACATGCTTACAAGATATCAAGATTTGTTTAAATGTTACAATAATTAAGATAGTAAAATGATGCCATAAGGATAGACAAATAGATCAGTAGAATGAAACAGAGAGCCCAAGGGGATAATCAACCTATATGAATATCCAATTATACTTTGGAGGTGGTTCTGTACATCAGTGGGAAAGAACTGTTTTTCCAGAGCTAATTGGATATTCATATGAAAAAATATATTATTTGACCTCTTTATCACAGAATTAAATCCTGATGAATTATATATCTAAATATGAAAGGCCAATGTTTCAGAGGATCATAGAAGAGAATATCTTTATGACCTTGGGGTAGGGAAAAAAATTTGGAAATTTGAAACTACTAGCCATAAAGGGAAAGATTGATAAATTTGACTACCAAAAGTAAAAACTTACCTTCATCAAAAGGTACAATTAAAAGAACACACAATAAAGCCACTGAATGGGAGATGCTATTTAAAACATATATACCCAACAAACGTTTCATATCAAGAATATAAAGCGTTTCTTCAAATCAATAAGCAAAAGACAGATGACACTATTGAAATGTTTTAGGCAAAAGAGTTTAAACAGAAACTCCCTCCACTAAAGAGAATATCCAAACGGTTAATATGAAAATGTGTACAACCTCATTAGCAATAAGAAAAATGCAAAATAAATCAAACTGAAATGTCACTGCATATCTACCACAAAACAGAAATAATAGGAAATGTGGTAAAAGAATGTGAGACATATGACTAGTGGAAATTTACTATATTGGCAAACAGTTTGTCATTATCAAGTGAAAGACTGTGGTAGCTGGGAGGAGGGTGGGCAGTGAGAGTGGGGAAAAGTAACCAAATTTTGGATATATTTTGAGAGGAGACAGGATAGCATTTGGTGACGAAGTGCATGAAGCTAGTAAATGAAAAGGTAGAGTCAAGAGTAACTGTAAGGCTTTTCACCTGAAAAATGGAAGGATAAAGTTGTCATCAGTTAATGTGGGAAAGGCTGCAGAAAAAAAGGCTTCATTTGTAATTGTGGAGGTTATGGTTCAGTAGTTAAGAATTTCAATATTAATTTGAAATGTCAATTATGAATCCAAGTGAAAATGTCGAGTAGACAGTTGTATCTAAAATTTTGGAGTTAAGGGAAAAGGCTGGAGAAATATATTTGGGAGTCATCAGTGAAAGGAAACCCTCTCCCCCCCACAAAAAAAAAAAAATTAAACAAACCAAACCCATTGCTGTCGAGTAGATTCTGACTCATAGTGACCCCATAGGACAGATTAGAACTGTCCCATAGGGTTTCCAAGGAGCGACTGGTAGATTCAAACTGCCAACCTTTTGGTTAGCAGCCAAGCTCTTAACCACTGCACCACTGGGGCTCCAGTAAAAAGAAAGTATTCAAAATTATAAAACTGGATGTGATTAGCAAGGCAGTGAACACAGCAAATGGGGAGAGTAGATCCGAAGATGAACAACCACTGGAGTTAAAACATTTGTGGGGGTGAGGAAGAATCAAATAAAGAGGCTGAAGAGTGGCAATAAGGTAGGAGGGAAAACAGGCAATTGTGGTAACCTAGAAACCAAGTGAACAAAAAGTGTTTCTAGCAGGAGGCAGTAGCAGTCAAATACTCTTGATAGGTCAGGTAAAATGAGGACTGAGCACTGATTATTGCATTTAGCAAAGTGGAGGTCATTGGTGACATGGAAACGAGAATTTTCATGAATGTGGTGGTGATAAAATCCTGAATAAAATGGGTTAAACATAGACAGAAATAGAAGAAATAAGTAGTAGTGAATATAAACTTTTGAGGAGTTTTGCTCTAAGGGAAGGGAAATAGCAAGAAAGAAAAATAAGCTAGAGGGAAAGGGTATGCATATACTGGTGGGGAAATCTAGTAGAGAGGTAAACATTAATGAAACAGGAGAGCAGAAAGAATTCTTAGAGGAATATCCTTGAGTGGCCAAGAGGGGATCAAATCTCATGGGCAAGCTGAAGAACATTTGCTAGGAGTAGAAGTAATTGATATATGTTAACAACAGAAAAGAAAGATAATTGGAGCATTACTGTAGATAAGTGGTCAGGTGTAATAATGGAAGCTTGTGGAATTTCTTTTCTAATCACTTCTATTTTCTCAGTAAAATAGAGAAGGATGTTAGCTATACATAGGGAAAGATTTCAGGGGTATTAAAAGAGAGAAAATGATGTGAAGTAATCTAGAAGAGTGGGAAAGTGAATGGGCAAAGAGATTGTAATAAGAAAGTCAGAAAGCATTCAAATAATAATCTGTGGGTATTCTTATGTAAATATACAACAGTGTGACTTTTAACATCATGAAACAGTATTTATTTTATTCCTTTATGTCCTGGTAATACTTGATGAACCAGGTAAATGTGGTCATTGTCTTTAGGGAACTAACAAAGCCCTGTCTACTCTATGGAGTTTCCCTTGGGAAGTGAAATTATTATTTCCATTGCTTTGCTATTGAGATGTACAGATTTTGATTCATACTTTAGCTATGCACTTAGAACTATGCAAAGGAATTTAATTTCAGATATATTTGATCTCAGAGATATTATTCTGATGTTATTTCAGAGTTACCTATCTATTACTTGTTTATTTCTTGTCTTTTCTCTAGATTTTAAAGGCAAAGAGGACAAGAACATTGTCTTCAACATTATTCAATCTACAGGTACTAAATTGGTGCTGGCATATGATAAGAGTTCAATAAATATTTGTCAAACATATAAATTAATGGGATGAACATAGTTGTCTTAGTCATCTGGTGCTGCTATAACAAAAATACCACAAGTTGGTGACTTTTGCAAAGAGAAACTTATTTTCTCACAGTCTAGTGGACTACAAATCCAAATTCAGGGCATCAGCTCCAGAGGAAGGCTTTCTTTCTCTGTCAGCTCTGGAGGAAGGTCCTTGTGATGCATCAGTCTTCCCTTGGTCTGGGAGCATCTCAGCACAGGAACCTCAGGTCCAAAGGACGCGCTCTGCTCCCAGCACTGCTTTTTTGGTGATGTGAGGTTCTCCCTTCTCTCTGCTTACTTCTCTCTTTTATATCTCAAAAGAGATTGATTGGCTTAAGACACTACCTAATCTTGTAGACCTCATGAATGTAACTACCGCTAATCTATCTTACTACATCATAGTCATAGAGTATACAACACATAGTGAAATCACATCAGGTTACAAAATAGTAGACAATCATACAATACTGGGAATCATGACCTAGCCAAGTTGACAGATATTTTGGGGGGACACAATTCGATCTATGACAATAGTAAATCAGGATACACTACTTGAAGAAATGTCTGGGGAGAAAAAAAATTCCTCATGTTTACTATTTCTATATCCTACACTGCTTTGTTGAAGGGGAGACTTAATAAACTTTGGATAAATTTCATTGACCTATTCAAAATATTTTGACTCTAAGACATATGTAGCCGTGGAATATCATAGGAATACAATGTAATGGACCTCACAGAGAATTTTGCAAGATATTATTTAAAAAGATTAAGAAAAATTCTGAGCTCACTGAATATTAGTCTTCAGCAAATAAAGAAAATGTCATTAATTATTAAGGAAAGATTTTTCACTTATTAATCTGTGAATTGTATGTGTAGAGATGAATCACTCGTTAGGAACAAAATGGGAATATGAATGGTAACAGACTCAGCTATCAAGTTTGCTGAACAAAGTAAAGTTCTTTCCTCTCCTGGGAATGACTCTTTTTTTTTTTAATGAAGAACAATTGGACATGGATGAGGAAGTTCTGACATTGACATATATCCCTGTATAAATTTTGAGATCTATTCTGTGCATTATTCAATAAATATTTGTTAAAAATGGAGTTAAAGAATCTCATATCAGTGATCTAGGGAACATAATGTGAGAAACATGATGAATTAAATGATTGATTGTTCGTGTTTTAATGACTCACACATCTACTGATACTGAAAAAAATGGTTTATATCCTTAGGCTCATTAATTATAAATTTAGAAGTCATTTAGGAATTGAAAAAAATAAAGAACTTGCAAGTTAATCTTTTGTTGTCAGGCTTTAAATAAATTAGTTAAAAAAAAACCTGTTGAATGGCTAGCTATGGGATCAACTATTTCATGTTTCTCATGTTGATTTAGATATGAGTTTATTTCTTAAATAGACACTCTTGTGGTAATTTATCTATTAAGCACAAGTTGGTATATTATTTTTAAATTATGAAAATATCTGTAAAATATATATGAATTTTATTGAATTAAACAATTCAAATAGATATATTTGGTACTATCAAAAGTCAAACTTCTGTATAACTGCACTAATCCATCACTGTGGTGTTGATTCCTACTCATAGCGACCCTATAGGAAAGAGTAGAACTGCCCTATACGGTTTCCAAGGCTGTAAATCTTTATGGAAGCAGACTGCCACATCTTAGTCCCATGCAGTGGCTAGTGAGTGAAAACCACTGACCTTTCAGTTAGCTGCTGAGCGCTTTAACCACTGAGCCACCAGGGCTCCTTATAACTGCACTAAGTTATTTAAAATAACTCTTTAAAATTTGTAAACATGATTAATTCTATTTTATTGGAAACTTAAAATCTTGCAAATATAATATACTTTGTTTTAACTCTATAGGGTCGTTATGAGTTGGAATTCACTCGACAGCAGCTGGTTTGGCTTTTTTTTTTTTTTTTAATCTTTACTCACAGACAATACTTCGTAATAAGCACATAGTTGTCTGTAAACTATATCTTTCTTTGAGATGGTGAAAAGACAGCTGGTAAGTATATTAAAATGTTTTTCCTTTTAAAACAGTAGTGGGTGGGATTAGTTATTTCTATTTAGTGAGTATAACTAGAATTGCATAAGTTTCCAGAGGTTTCAGCCTTGCACCTCCTCACTCCTATGGGTTGGATAAGTTAAGTAGGTAAGAGACCCTGGCCTTCTTCCTTAGCCTATGTTCTATAAGTGGGATGCCTCAAGGATGAACTCTGCGTCCAAGCTCTTCTACTTTCTCTTAAGGGAGAAAGCTTAAAATTACTTGGTTATATATTTAACATGCCCACCATTACATTCTGCACTTCTGAATGGATACTGGGTCTGTCATGATTTATTGAATCATTTTAAAGATATTTCAATATCTGCCCTGGAATTGGATTGTGTTCTGTGTTTCTGTTGGAATTAGTTCCTGACTTTAGATTTTGCCTTTAAAGGCATGGAGTTAGTAGCACAGTTTTGTACCTGTATTGTCCAGTCCCCAGTGCTTTCCCACTACATCATCACTTTGTTGACTAGACAAGAGTTAACCAAATTAATCAGTGTTTGCTCCAATAGACTTAGATGCTCTTCAAAGAGAACTTGACTTTTCTAAGACTTTCTATACAATTTTCAAGTCAATCTAAATAAGATAATATTAAAATAAATAAAATCCTCTGCTGTCATGTCCTATATTTTGGAAATCTTCTTGAAAACATGAAGCTATGCATTTCTGTGTTCCTTTAAAAGACAAATAAGTAGGGAGGAGGGAGGAAGGGAAAAGCAGAAGGACAGGAGAGAGAAAGAAGAAGGAGGAGGAGGAGAAGGAGATGGAGACAGACGAGTAGGAAGAAGAAGAGGAGGAAAACAACAATTACTAGAAAAGAGAGAGAAGTAAGCAGAACGTTCCTTTTTCTTTTCTCCTGTCCTGTTCTCCACTGACCCTGGGAAGTTTCTGGAATCTTCCTGGGTTGGTGAGACATTCTCTGTTATACAAAGGCAGCGTGTGGTCATTATAAATTTTTTTCCACAACACGTCTGTCAGTTTGTGATACTGTGGTGGCTTGTGTATTGCTGTGATGCTGGAAGTCATGTTATCGGTATTTCAAATCTACCAGCGTCACTCATGGTAGGCAGATTTTAGGAGAACTTCCAAACTAAGACAGACTAAGAAGAAAAACTGGCATTCTACTTCTGAAAAATTGGCCAGTGAAAACCTTATGACTAGCAGCTAAACATTGTCTCATATAGTGCTGGAAGATGAGCCATGCGGGTTGGAAGGTACTCAAAATATGACTGGGAAAGAGCTACTTCTCAAAGCAGAGTTGTCCTTAATGACATGGTTGGAGTACCTTTGGAACCTTCATTTGCTGTTGAAGCATGACTCAGAATAAGAAGAAACAGCTGCAAAAATCCATTAATAATCAGAAAGTAGAATGTAAGAAGTATGAATCTAGAAAAATTAGAAGTCATCAAAAATGAAATGGAACGCATAAAGATCAATATCCTAAGCATTAGTGAGCTGAAATGGACTGGTATTGGCCATTTGGATTCAGACAATCATATGATCTACTATGCTGGGAATAACAAATTGAAGAGGAATGGTGTTGCGTTCATTGTCAAAAAGAACATTTCAAGATCTATCCTGAAGTACAACGCTGTCAGTGATAGGATACTATCCATAAGCCTACAAGGAAAACAAGCTAATGCGACTATTACTTAAATTTATGCACCAATCACTAATGCCAAAGATGAAGAAATTTAAGATTTTTACCAACTTCTGCAGTCTGAAATTGATCAAACATGCAATCAAGATGCATTGATAATTACTGGTGATTGGAATGCAAAAATTGGAAACAAGAAGGGTCTCTAGTTGGAAAATATGGCCTTGGTTATAGAAACAATGTTGGACTTCACATGACAGAATTTTGCAAGACTGATGACTTATTCGTTGCAAATGCCTTTTTTCAACAACATAAACAGCAGCTATACACGTGGATCTCACTGGATGGAAAACAAAGGAATCAAATTGACTATATCTATGGAAAGCACTCAATAACATCAGTCATAACAAAGCCAGAGGCCGACTACGGAACAGACCACCAATTGCTCCTATGCAAGTTCAAGTTGAAGCTAAGGAAAATTAAAACAAGTCTGTAAGGGTGAAATTAAACCTTGAGTATATACCACCTGAATTTGGAGATCATTCTCAAGAATAGATTTGATGCACTGAACTCTAATGACCGAAGATCTGACGAGTTGTGGGATGACATCAAGGACATCATACGAGAAGAAAGCAAAAGATCATTAAAAAGGCAGGAAAGAAAGCAAAGGCCAAAATGGATGTCAGAAGAGACTGTGAAACTTGCTCTTGAATGTAGAGTAGCTAAAGCAAACAGAAAAAACGATGAAGAAACTGAATAGAAGATTTCAAAGGTCAGCTCAAGAAGCTAAAGTATTATAATGAAATGTGCAAAGACCTGGAGTTAGAAAACCAAAAAGGAAGAACACACTCAAAGTTTCTCAGGCTGAAAGAACTGAAGAGAAAATTCAAGCCTCGAGTTGTAATATTGAAGGATTCTATGGAGAAAACATTTATTGACGAAGGAGACATCAATATTCTTCGCTAACACCAAAATTCAAAAACATCAATTCTTCTCTGGTCTTCCTTATTCATTGTCCAGCATATGAGGCAATTGAAAACACCATGGCTTGAGTCAAGCATACCGTAGTCCTTAAAGTGACATCTTTGCTTTTAACATTTTCAAGAGGTCTTTTGCAGCAGATTTGCCCAATGCAATGTGTTGTTTGATTTCTTGACTGCCGCTTCCATAGACATTCCATTATCCTACACACATTTTTAGTGATCATCAGGGTATACTTTACTGCTTAAAAATTAGTAAAGGACCTTCCATTAATTCCCCTGTATGAGGGTAAACTCACTGTCTAAGTTATCATAGGCCAGGATATGCATCTCTTTATTAATATTAATCATCCTGGCTTTACAAGGTCTTTCATTGTTGTAGTCGCCCAAACCTTGGGTATTACATAATCTGTATCAATTTCAGGTGTTATTTCACAATTGGCTAAATCTATACAAATGTCATTTAACCAGATAACCAATACCTTCTAGATTAGAAGGGCCCCAGTATATCCATTCAACATCTGATTCCCTACCTCATATATAAACTATCTTCTACTAACAGGATATTCCTGTGTGGCCCTCGGGATTCTCATGTTCCCATGCTCTCATTCTCCAGAGTGTAGATGGAATCATACTAATTAAGGCCCAAGCATCAAAGTTAATTCTTATGCATTATTTTAACTGCTCATACTCTGGCTCCTGCAAAGTGCCAAAATGGGGAGGAATGGGTCTCCCCGTACTATTGGTTCTGCTATTATTCAGAGCTTCGAAGTGCCTGCTGTTTCTATTATCAAGTTTTCTCTCTCCAGTCTGAGTCTAAGACGTTTCTATTGATGCTTCTTTCTGACAGTGGGGTGTTTATATTGATTACAGGCAATCCTACTGGCAAACTATATTGATTTATAATTTGGCCAACTTCAGTTATTTGCTCTACAGATAGTGGTTGACCTCATTCAGTCATTATTGGGTGTCTTCAATTTCCCGATGTCGCTAAACTCCTATCAACTTAATCCTGTTTATTTTTCCAACTCGGGCATTGCCCTCACAATACTATGTAGGGCCCATCTTAATGTCAAAATGTGTTCATTGTATAGGTTCTTGGGAAAGCAGCTGTGCTTAATTTTCTCTGTCAATTCTTTTATATTTTTATATCTTTGACACTTTCGGCGTCCCCTATAGTAAGAAATATGTTGTCTTTTACTTCTAATTCAGTCAAAATATTTATGCCACTCTAACCCAGGCCTGTGTTCTGCCTACTAAGAACTGCCCGTCTCCCCCATAGTTCATGTCATTTATGCTTTTCTTACCATAGAATTCTTATTTCACAAAATATCCCCTAACATATTCTCTCACAGCACAGTTAATAACTCTATCTCTACTTATAACAATCAATTTACTTTGAAATTCACACAACACTAATTTGAGCATTTTACACTGGTACTCCTACTCTTCCCTTATTACATTTGTTCAAATATTAAATAACCTATTATTATAATTTTCATAATCTTCAAAGAGGCAGTTTTCCAAGAATTCGTAGTGTGTACTTTGAAATGGCACTTCTCACTTGTTTCCTGAGTCCCAGCTTCATCCAAGGAAGTTATTTCAGCCTGATGTCTATGATTCTCATTTTCTTCTTCTGTTAGATCTCTCCAAGCCCTGATCACTTTTTCTGACCTGGTTATCAACAAAAATGTGTCCTCCTTGTCCAGCCAAGACTTTAAAAGTTGTTAAATCTTGGTATATTGCATCTTAGATACTTTTTTTTTGTCCCATTCATTTGAATCTTGGCCTCTGCAACTTTGAGTTTCCTTTAAAACATATACTTCTGTTCTTTTAGTTTGGTACTACCCTAGATCAGCTTTAGTCTTTTTTAAAGATAAGTTTTCTTGAAATGCAGTCCCATATTCATCAAAATCATTCTTCAATTTCTCTACCATTTTCCTGGTCCTGTGCCAGGCTAATACGCAGGATTAAGTCATCCCAGGTATAAGTTTTCTTGAATAATAATAATTGGAGAGATAGTTTAAATATTTCTGATCAGCTTTCTCCTACCTCCACCTATGTGGAGATGAAATATCCAACTTTACAGGTGCCTCCATTTTTCTTTAACTGTTCATTAATAAAATTAATCATATTTCTGTGAATAGGGTTTCTATTTGGATCTCCAATATCTATAAGCATAACTATCATCTGATGAGGAGTATAACCTTAAAGGTATTTTAATAATATATATATATATATACATATATGTATATAAAGGTATTTTAATACTATATATTTCCAAGTCAGTCTTACCTTGGCATTGGTGAAAGACAGTTGTTATCATCTCAAAATGCCTAAAATAATCTCTCTGTGCCCTCTCTCTGGCTGAGAAACACAGTGGAGTTTACTAAGTTCAAAGAAGTTATTATAAACTGGCTATTAATAAACATTAAAGAAAGCCATGAAGATAAGACACCATTTACCCTGCTTTCCTTAAAATTGATCTACATGTAAATTTAGACTTTACAATTATTCTCCCTTGTAAGGTTTACTGGTGACTCAGATGTATATGTATATGAGCATATACTACTAAAACTGCAGGCCTTGCCCCTGCAGGGAAGAGGATCTGCCCATGTAAGCCTTATGATATAAAATACAGATACTTGCAACTTCCAACAGAAAAGAGGTAGAAAAGAGATGAACCTCTTTCCAAACTCACTAACAAGGCATCTTCTCTTTCCCCTGATGTGGGATGAGTTAATGAAGGACCAGAGTGAGGCCGGGAGTGTAATGTTAGTAAAAATACCACCAAGTAGATGGAAATATCAGGATGGAGAAGGGGCTGCTCTGCTTCTAACATTTTCAAGCACACTTAGACATGTTCTTCAAGGAAAAGCTTTTGACCAATAGGAGGCATTTTTATGTTAAGCTCCATTGGGTCCTCAGGTTCCCTGTATCAATGAAAACTCATTTAGGCCATCACTCTCATCGGTATAACATAGAACAACCCAAATGTAAAGAGAGGACCTGTGGCCGTGTGATCCTTCTACCCTGTTAGCTTGACCCAAAACAGAGTCATCTTGTCTTTCTGGATTCTGTTCTGAATTTTCCTTATCCATTTAAGAGACAAACTCCTGTTTTACCTGCTTGGGCCAGATGTGGATGTTTCCTACTCCCGAGCCATCCATGCAAGGAACATAGACAATAACATTCTATAATCTACTCTGTACTGTCCATAGTTGAGCACTATATTTACAAACCATCAAGCCATCAAGAAAACAACTACTCTGAGCTTATTGACTTTTCTTTTTTCTGGAGAAAAAGTATGGTATGGGACTTACGTAAACTGAACTTTGTCTCAACTTCCTTTATTTTGACTAGCAGGTATGCTATTTAATTTCTGAGATCCCCTCAGCCTTTACTGAGATAAGTTTCCAGAAATAAAAGATAAGGTAAGAAAGGAAAATCATTACAGATATGTTTTCTCTCAAATAGTGGAGACTAGAATAACAGCTCTTCACACTGAAGGGACAGGGCAGTTTCAATTGTTACCACATATAACAATTGGTTTGATATTGCTAATAACACCTTTATATTATGGAAAATAAAGCTAGTGTAGTTGTTCTCATTTGGGAAATTATTAAGGGGAGTAATACATTCACCTGGTCTGAAAGGTGGTTGTCACTGGGATAGATGGCTTAGCTTCAGTGCCAGGAGGGTCATTGACAGTTAGTTTTGGTGCCTCAAGTTTTCCAGAAATGTGTGCCTTAGACACAAGTGCCAGATGTGGGGTTTATCACTTCAGCAATCATACAAGGAACTGATATCCATACCACGTTTAGAAAGGTAACATTTGTTCTCTCTAGATAGTACCCTCGGGATGTTGAGTTACTTTCTTAGATAAGTTGATATATATCTCATACATATTTTTGGAGCAGGACTAAAGTTGGGTTTATGATAGTAGCTGCTCTAAATACATCTGACATGAAATGCAGCAATAAGAGCTATCACTTTATCATCACAGTCATGGTTAAAATTTATTATCAGTTATCAGTTAAAATTACACTGGTTTATGTATGATGCCTAAATGCATTTTATCTACTCTTTCGTTTTTCTTCCCCACAATCTGAGAACTGGATGAGGTTAATATTCCTGTTTCAATGAAACGAAAACTAAGTCTTACGGAGAACTAAGGTAACTGGTCCATGAACCCTCAGTAACTAAGTGGCTAAGTAGGAACCTGAGGCCAGATTTATTTCACTCCTAAATCTGCAGCCTTAACCATTTCACTAAACTTTTTCTAGGGAATAGGATAGTCTGGCATACAAGCTGGTAAGGCTCTTGTTAGTTGGACCCTGGTAGGGCAGCTCCTATGGCCTTTAAACAGAAATATAAAGATGTGGCAGTCTGCTTCCATAAAGATTTCAGACTTGGAAACCCTATGGGGCAGGTCTATTCTGTCCTATAGGGTCTCTATGAGTTGGAATCGACTGGATGGCAGTGGATACTTTTGGTTTTTGAGCAGAAAAATGAATCTAATACATGGAACCTATATGAGCCTGCCTGATGACAGCAAGTGTGCCCTGACAGAATTAGAGCTTCAGCAGATAGAGGAGTGAGAATTCCTTCCTCCTGTACACTCTCCTTTCTGTCTTTGTACACCCTCTAGCTGTGTCACACTATGTCCAAAAGCTCTGATTAATCAGAATAACCCTGATAGTGAGAAAAAAAATCTTATGAGGTGTTAGAGAGATAATGAACATTCACCAAATGTCTGCAATAAAATGAAAAACCTGGATAAGGATTTAAGGAAAACGATGAGTAGAATGCTCCCATCAGTGCAAACACCACTACAGACATGGTAGCATAACTTTGAGAAGTTTAGTTTTTATCTTTGGGAGATCCCATCATTGCCCTGGAAGCAGCCTTTAACTATGAACAGTGGCCATCAACCAGAGCATTATTCCCAGTACAGGCTCGTGGAGTCTGTGAGGTGAAGGGACAGAAGGGGTAACCACCAAGGTGGGATTATCCTTTGGATAGAAGTGGAGGGTTTCAGCAGCAATGAAAATACTGAACCTCCTTTGTCTGAGCATCCCTTGACAGAGATCCAGCTCTTTTATATGACTTACCTCTAGTCACCTTGAGAAAAACTCTTTGAACTGTTAGTTTTAGAAAATAGACTTTATACTAAAGAATAGATAATAGTGTATTATTATTATTATTATTTTCTTGTACAAATACTTGACATTAAGCAGGGAGAAAAAAAAGTCCTAGCCTAAGCTTTTTATATAATTATCTAAAATTATCTAGATTAAACTTGAATATATCTACTGTACCTCATTAAGCACACTGTTCCACTGCCTGCTCTATCTATCTGAAAATGTTCTCTCATTTTCAAATTGAATTTCTCCCCCATTAACTTACTGCTTAGGTATATGTTAATGGCTTTCCTTTCAACGTGAGCCCACTTGTTTTGGCTGTGAAATTATCTCATTTTATTGTATAAAGCCCAGTTTCATTTCTAATTTTCAGTAATTGTGTCCATTTCTAGGTGAAAAACGTATGCCCCCAACAAAAGACCTCTTAAAACTGGCCTGTCACTTCCAATTTTTTCTTTCCTAGACACTGGTTGTCAATTTTCCTTTCAAAAATGCATTTCTGTTCTTCCTCTCCAAAGCACTAATACAGTGAAGCATCTGTGCCGTGCTCTGAGGCCATCTCCTGAGATAGGAGGCTGACAGCTCCATGCAGCAACAGGCAGTACAGGTGCAGTGGGCTCTATGTAGCCCAGAATCCATTTGCCTTTTGAACAAAAACCTAAGAACAACCTCAGTCCTTATTTTTTCAGGAATTAGAAATTTGCTGGTTGAAAGCCTCATCACAGAAATACTTTCGGGGAAAATTAAAAAAAAAAAAGTAAATTTTATTTTCATCCCAAATACATATTCTCCTATGTATTCACACACACATACGTAGATACAATCATGCATTCACATATATTATATGGTATATATACACATACACGTTGCTTCAAATTTGTTTGGAAAATGCTTTTCAGCTTTCTTTGATCTTGATCTGTTGCAATTTGCCAATGTGGATAGGGGGTCCTTGAAGGGAGGATGACATTCCAAATAGAGGATCGAGCTGGCAGAAGGGCACCAAGTACTCAAAGGACACTGCAATTTTTTTTTTTTTT
>NW_004443988.1:853008-870953 GCF_000243295.1 Trichechus manatus latirostris
ACTCTGGAGCCCCTCAGGAAGAAGCAAAGATGGCGCAGGGAGCCAGGCACTCGAGTGAAACGAAGGGGAGATGGTGAGAGGCAAGTGAGAAAACAAAAGAAGCAGAAAAAAAAATAAAAAGCAACACTAGCAGCCAACAAATGATACCCAGAGAGCCACCTGCTTGGGTATGTGGAATCCAAGCAGTCGGCGCCTGCCGGTCGAGAGACCGCGGACGTGGGAAGCAGAGGAGGCCGAGCAGGGGCGAAGAGGGGTGGGGGGTGGGAAAGTACACACCGCAAATTACCGGTTGTTTTGTCTCCCGCTGGACGCTCCCTGAGGCTGCTTTCTCGTACCTCCGTTTGCTGGTCTCCGATAGGAGTCCAAGATGATGGATCCACGCTGCGTTAGCTGGTAGGGGACCTCTGCATGAATCTCTCCTCACTCTCTTTTCTCTGTCAGTTTTCTCACTACATTTGGTGCTCGGCTGAGTTCTTTATCTCTTCATTTGATGTTTTTGGGTTTCAGGATTGTTGTATTCTCTGTTTGGCTTAGTTTTTTGGATCTTTGCTGTGGAGTGACGGCGTGGTGCTTCTGCCTAGAGCACCATTTTGCCGGAACTCCCAGGACCCTGCAATTTTTGCAAAATTCAGGAAGGTAAGTACATCCAGGCCACAAAAACAAAATGAATATGTAGCTGTAACTTAGAGTAAAACTGAGAAGGCACCACACATGCCAAGCCTGAGACTCTGGACACGATCCAAACATACAACTTAGGAATCAATCACCTGAAGTTCATCCAAGGGGTAAAAAGGACATGAAATCATTTCAAGTAAAATAACAAGTATAAACAACATTTTTATATATGTTCAAACATATTATTAGTTAAATGCATTTACTTGTATTACCTTCCTCAATGGTCATAAAACACACAAGCAAATAGAAATATCTGTGTGGTAAATAGAACAGGGAATAGAATGATTATCATTATAAGAATAAGGAAACCAAGACTCAAGGCATCTAAGTTACTTTTCAAGTTCACACAACTCCACTGCTTTGAAGTCTTCAGACTCAGTAGGTAAGATGCTACTACACCATGCTCAAATTGGTTGCTAAGAAGTGGCAAAGAGGAGGATCATCTCATGAAAACAGGTCTCAGTGTAGGTGCACCAAAAGATTACTAATTTTCCATACGAAGACCAAGCCTCAGAGCAAGGGAACACATGAGTGTGAAAGATTAAATAACATCAAGATGAAGGCAAAGACCTTGCTTTGCTTATTTATTAAATGTATGCAACGAGGAAAAGGTGGCTATTGGTGTCAGTTCTACAGTCCATTTCCTTTTAAGGTCTCCAGGAAATCCCATGATAAACTGGCCTCTGGCCGGCACACTGATTAGGCTTTGACTACTGGAAAAGCTCCAGAACCAGTGGAGGGAAGATGTATGTTCCTGGAGAAGCAGGACTGTAGTAACTGTTGTTGTGTGCCATCAAGTCGATGCTGACTCATAGTGACCCTATACGACAGAGTAGAACGGCCCCATAGGGTTTCTTAGGCTGAAATCTTTACAGGAGCAGATCGCCAGGTCTTTTCTCACGAGGAGCCACAGGGGGGTTCTTACCGCCGACTTTTTAGTTAGCAGCCTAGTGCTTAACCATTGTGCCGCCAGGGCTCCTGTAGTAACTACAGTATGGTGAAAAGGGTAGAGTTGAAGCAAAGCTAAGATAACTCCTACCCTCTTGGCCTAACTTCTCAAGAGTATGTAGAAGTTGGGGAGGGGGCTACCAAACTGAAATATCTTGCAAACACTGTTGGATATTGTGAATTCATAACAATGTTCAGGAGAAAGCAGTGGTCTAGTCCAAAATAAATGTTATTAACAAATATCCCAAGTCCTTGGATTTTGTTACATCTGCTACCAGTTGAACTGTGACTGGCAGATAAGCCGTAATATATCTGAATTGAACTGAATACCAAACGGAAAGGGCAAGCTTTGGTTTGATCAAAATTAGCTTGTTAGCATACACCCTAGAGGGCCTCCACCCCCTAATTCAGATGTTACTCAAAGCATTTACTCAATATCTTTATCTGACATTTAGTATAGGTGAATATGTAAACCTTTAATTCCTTTCTCAAATTTAAACTAAAGAGGAAAGATCAAACTATTAGTTCTACAGTGTTGTCATGAGCTGGCTAACCTGCCAATCACAAACTGCTCTTGCTCAGTTCCTATCATTCCTGTGTTTTTGACTTGCTGCAGAAATTCTTGTCTGCTACTTTATTAAACAGAGCCCTGGTGCTGTAGTGGTTAAGCGTTTGGCTGCTAACCAAAAGGTCGGCTGTTTGAATCCACCCACCCATCCTTGGTTTTCCTTGGAAACCCTACAGGGAGTTCTACTCTGTCCTGCAGGGTCGCTGTGAGTCAGAATCGACTCAGTGGTAACAGTTTTTTTTTTTTTTAAATGGACTTTATTAAACAGTATTGTATGTTCTGACTGTAAAAATATATTCATCCTCTTATTTGCATACTTTTAATATGAAACTAAGAGAACTGAGGTTTGGATTATTATATATATATTTTTAAAAACTAAAACTACTTATGAAAATTGAAAAAAACATTAAGGCAATGATTCTGGCAGAAATGTTTGCTGGGGAATAATTTATAAGAAAAAATGTATATGTCACTGAATGGAAAGCTAAACAAATAAGGTGCAAAATAATTTGAATATTATGTGGCTATTAGCAACAACTTTTTAATTAAATAGAAAAAGGTTCACTATATAAGGTTTAGATAAACAAAAAGGCAAGTAAAATCTATCCAAATAGTCACACTCAGTATGCTTTCAAATGTAAGCACCATTTATCTCTCTAGCTCTGTATGGTCTATTGATCTCACCAGCTAACTATGCTTTCAATCTGTCTACCTACCAAACAAGTACAAAGACTGGAAGGAAGCACACCAGTTGGATTTTAGAGTTTCTTTCTTTCCTTTTTTTAGTTGTTTGTTTTTCTATAGATACCTTCCAGTGTGATAGAGACATTTGGTAAGGGAACTCACACTTTACTAGTTACGAAGGCAGATAATTTTACCTTTTCCATAAACACACACGTAGTTAGTTACTTTTCAGTTTATATGCAAATTGCAGTGGAGGAGTCTGGGCACAAGAAACTAGTGATGCAACAGTAAGTCAGTATTTGCATAACGTCTCCTATGTGCTGGGCAAGGGAGGTGCCCATCCTTGTGGAGATTAGAGCTTAAGTGGTTTCTACAGATAGTAACACAAGCAATAACAATGCATATGTAGTAGATGGTATGAGAGGGCAGTAGTATTTGAGGACTATATATTAAGAATTTCGTTTAGGAAGACGTCAAAGACAGATTTACAGAGGAAGCTATATTAATATTGGGAACTTAAAGAGGTGTAAGAAATACTCTTAGAATGAAAGATCAGGATTTGTGAAGGCTCTGCAATGAAACCCCTGACACTTTTGAGGAACTGAATGGTATGTTTTAGGGGGAGAGGATTATAACGAAATCTGTTAGGAGGCTGTTTCAGTCCTTCCAGAAAGAGATATGGTGGTCTTGATTAGTGTATTGAAAACAGAAATGAAGGAAAATTATAATCCATAGAATTTAGAGACAAACGTATGAGTAGAGTGAGGAGGGCCCAATTTATAACTGAATTGTTATCTTGAAAGAATTTGGATTAGATATAAGTGGCAGAAGCTGAAAAAGCAGGTTTTTTTTATATGAAAACTTTAAATTACCATTTTAAAATATCCTGTCATGGAAATTAGTGCTTACCTGATACAATTTACAGACGCAGAAGCCCTGAGACTCTCTGAAGCAGCTTGCAGGTGCATGACTGCACTTGTGCGTGTATTGTGTACCTGGGGTGGTGGTGGTGGGGGGGTTAATCTCAGACTATGGGGGCAAGATAAGAGAGAATGAAGAATCACAGAAATCATTAGAGGGATATGAAAGGCACCCCTTGGGTGGGGCGGAGCTACCAGAGATAACAGGAGAGTACTGGGAAGTGCTATGTTCCTACTTGCGCTGAGGAGGAGAAAATTGCAGATGAAAAGGGAAGTGCTTAGAAATAATGTAATTGTGGCAGAGATGCAAGTCATACTCACATCTAAGTGACGTTTGGGTACATCTGTATTTTTTTTAAGTTTTCTACAATAACCAGGTACCATAAGACCCTTGACATTTACAGGGGATAAATCCCAAGACCTTTGCAAGTACCTAGCTTTGCAAATACAGAAAAACTTGTACAGTCTCTTGACTTTCTCAAAAATTACATTTCTTTTAAAAGCAATAAGTTCCCAGGGCACTTCCTTACATGATCAGCATGTTCTATTGCTTCTAATCACAAAGTATATGTGGAATCCACAGTTATCTTCCCATCTAAATTACTACCACTCTAGTCTAAACCACAGCACCCTTTTCTTGAACAATTACAATAACTGCTAAAACCATTCTCCATTTTTTCCGTTTTTTTACTTTGACACAGCTCAGAATATTTACAAAATGTAGATCACATGTCACTTCCCTGCTTCATATCTTTCAATATCTTTTCATTGCTTTCAGGAAAAAAAGAAAAAAACACTTGATATAACTTATAAAACACTTTAAAATATAAACTTCCTAAATCTAGAACGTCTCTTGTACTACCCTCTTCCATATTTAATGTGTCCCAGCCACACTAGCCTTTGGGAGCACAATTTAACAATAACCAGCACATTGTCTCAGTGAAAAAAAAATTCATTTTTAGAAATACTGCAAAAATTTCACACAAATCTTCAACAGTGTTCACCGTTTCAGTCAGGATGAGCTAAGATATGCTGCTTTAACAAAAAACCACAAATCTCTATGGTTTGGCACAACAATATTAATTTCTTGTTTATAAAAAGTTCATCTTGGGTCTAGGCACCCCTCAGAGACAGCTCTCCTCCATGCAGTCTGCTGCAGTCTTCGGACTTGGCCATCTCAGCATGCATCCTTCTTCACAATAGCTGCAAGAGTGGAAATAATGAGATTCTCAGGGGTTTTTCCCTGCCTCTGCTAGAAAGGATGCATTCTCTTAGCCAAAACTAGTCACATGACCTCATCCAACTACAAGGAGGTTGGGAAGTGCAGTACAGTAAGCCAAGGTGGGAAAGGAGAATTCTATACTGGTGAACACTGTTAAAGTTTGCCATAATCTGCTCTTCAAGTTCTAATATATTAGATTTACTCTTCTGGCAAAACACATACCCCCTTACCAAGAAAGATCACCTAAACTCCATCCAATAAAAGCTCAAAAGTTTAAGTATTGTGCAGTAATCTTTCCATCAAATCTGGATGTGGCTTCTCTTGGACTAGAAAATTACAAACTCTAAAAACAATCATTTGCCCTCCCCTCCGCCAACACACATTTATTATATAATGGTGGAATAAGGGTAGGATAACTGTAATAAATATTCAAATTCTGAAACCAGAAGAATGAGAGATACAGAGCAGTCATTGTTCCTTAGAAATTCTGAAGTCCTACTGGGCAGGCATTGTGCAAGTCACCTACATGAGGGTAGAGAATATTACTGGATTAAGTCATGACTCCGCTCACCTGGAGGAATTTCCGTTGACCATTGTACTCAGAGGCTTTCTAGATTCATATTCTGAAAGTTTTCTTCCCCCCTCCCAATTATCCTTGTTGTCCATATCAGAAGTAGACTTTTCAGAATATATCCTCCGTGAGGAATATAAATTTCTCAACCCACTTCCTGCCTGTAGAAGCTTGGGGGCCCAAGGATCATTTTGCCAGTGAATTTTAACATTTATTGAATGCTTTCTATGTGACAGAAATTATACTAAACAATTTACATGCCTTTAATCCTCACAATGGCCGTTTAAAATGGCATTATAATTTTCCCATTCTAACAGTCCCGTGTTCCATAGCTAGTCTATAATGGAACTTGGATTCAAACTCT
Organism: Trichechus manatus latirostris; assembly: GCF_000243295.1. Classification (NCBI taxonomy): domain Eukaryota; kingdom Metazoa; phylum Chordata; class Mammalia; order Sirenia; family Trichechidae; genus Trichechus; species Trichechus manatus. The sequence goes on from NW_004443988.1 coordinate 858,961, forward strand.
GACTCTGTCTGATACCAATCTACAATGCTGCCTTTACTTTACGGGCCTGAGTTAAGGAATTGTTTCAATAATTGTTAAAAGAGATTCCATAGCTGAACATGATCAATATGTTCGATAAATGCAAAAGTCATTTTTAAGTCTCAAAGAATTACAGATTTTTTCAACTTAAACTCATAGTTTCTTTAACAACGCAATATTATAAAAAAACAAACAAACACAGTAGGGTTCTTATGCATTGGAATCCACTCATATCTAGGTACTAGGAACAATATCCATAGTGCTTTAAAGATATTCTTCTCAAGTTCTCAGGTCTGATGTTTCTCTTGTTATTTTTTTCCCCTTACAACTCTTTGTCAATTTAATGAGTCTATTTTGAATAGTAGGTAAAAATGGCTACATCCTAAATCTGACCTTTGTCTCAAGATATTTTGAATATTGACATTAATTTATTGAGCACATTCCTTTAATCTGATTTTTGTTCTAAGGCAATTAAGTCTTTTTAAGTTTTAACAAAAGGTGTGAAGGGCATTAATTTAATCATTTCTGCATAGCTGAGTTTTCATAGGCTTTTGACTTTCAAAGCTTTATTGTGCTCTTCATTTAAACAGTGTGGAACCCAAAACAGTTAGCTTCGTCAACACTGCAAGACCTGGGATGTTTGTAATTTCTCTATTTTATTCCATTTCCAAATAGACAATTCTTTCCTGAGCTCATCACTTTCTTGAAATCCCCTATATAATGCAGCCAATTCCATTTAAAGCATATTACGAAAGTTTTGTCTTCCAACCCCTTTCTCTAGACTCTCAGGTCTAGAGCCCAAGTTCATCACTTATATGATCTAACTCTCAAATTACTCCAGGAAAGAGTTTTATCACTGTATCACATACAACAAAATTTTCCCACTTTGCATGATAAATCACCATATTTTTCAGGACCCCATAACAGTAATTTCACATATTTCAGGGTTTTTTGTTTGTTTGTTTTTTTAAATGACAATACCCTACTTCCAGTACTAATTTCCTGTATTAGTTAGGAAAGTGTCTCGGTGGTCCCCAAGAGCACCCCCGGATTTAGTGATTGACTATAAGGACTCAGAAGTCATTATTCTTGTGGTTATGGTTTATTATGGAGAAAAGATACAAAGCAAAATCATCAGGTGAAGTCTGTAGGAAATCAGGCAGAAGCTTCCAAGAGTTTTCTCCCAGTGGAACCACCCAAAAAAACAACCAAAAAAGGAGCCCTGGTGGCGCAGCACACCCTTAATTCTCTTCTCTATGAACTGTGGCAACATATGCAAAGTGTTGTCTACCAGGAAATCTCATTTAGCCTAAGAGTCCCAGGGTTTTCAAAGGGGGTCAATCACATAAGCACATAGTGCCTGCCTACTTAATTACAGTTATCAAAACACCAGACCTTCAGAAGGTAAGCAGGAGTTCATCATAAATCACATTATTTGCACAAACTAGTCCACAGTTCAAGGCTCCAGGTATGCAAAACACTCTAATTAGAACATTCACCTCATTCAAGTCCCAGAAGCTGGCTAAGGGCCAGTCAGCAAACCAAGTCCCTTTGGTAATGTGCAAAATTTGAGCAATTCAGGCCTGCTGAGTTAACTCTTTCCTGCACAGCTAGATTAGACTATACTGTGATAAACAAGCTCCTAATATCATTGTTATGGATTGAATTGTGTCTCCCAAAAAATATCTGTCAACTTGGCTGGGCCATGATTCCCAGTATTGTGTGGTTGTCCACCATTTTGTCATCTGACGCGATTTTCCTATGTGTTGTAAATCCTATCTCTATGATGTTAATGAGGTGGGATTAGAGGCAGTTATGTTAATGAGACAGGACTCAATGTACAAGATTAGGTAGTGATTTAAGTCAATCTCTTTTGAGATATAAAAAAGAGAAGCAAGCAGACAGACAGAGGAACCACATACCACTAAGAAAGAAGCACCGGGAGCATAGCGCATCTTTTGGACCTGGGACCCCTGTGCTGAGAAGCTCCTCAACTGGGGAAGATTGATGACAAGAACCTTCCCCCAGGGCTAACAGAGAGAGAAAGGCTTCCCTTGGAGCTGATGCTCTGAATTCAGACTTCTAGCCTCCCGGACTGTGAGAGAATAAATTTTTCTTTGGTCAAGCCATACATTTGTGGTACTTCTGTTATAGCAGCACTAGATATAAGCAAGACAATCATTGACTTAATACAAAAATTTCCCTCCCCTTATTTGTGTAAAGTTTACTGAATGTCTGGGGGACTCTCCAAGACACCTGCTCTCTATGCAGTAGTTCAATGATCCAGTTGCTCTGTTCCTTTGATTCTGTGATAAGAGGAGAAGGTCTTGTCTACCATAGCTGTGGCAGGGGAAGAAGAAGCAGGAAAATCCCATATGGTCCTTCAGTCAATAGCATATGTTAGTTTTGCTCACATTTATTGGCCCCACCTAACTGCAAGGGGCTCAGAATTTCAGTCTTGTGTATGCACACGAAGAAACAGAGAACTAGCTACTGGTGAGTACTAGTGGTGTCTATCATATTTATAAATCATCAGTACTGTGGTTATTAAACCTGTGAATGTCAGAGGTCCTAAATATAGTTTATAATAAGGACAATTGTTTAAAAATTATTGACAAGTGTTGAAAATCAAGAGAACCAATGGTAACAAAAGTAATGTCTTGAAATGAGAAAGTTTTTCATCATGTTTACTCATGTCATTTATAAAACTTTTGGAAAAAACAAAATCGCACTTTTTCCCTAAATAAGGTGTTACCATATAGCGATAAAAATAAGTACATATTTTAATGATCTTGAGAGCCCTTGAAGAAATCTGGATAGTCTTCCAAGAGGAAAGGAGATTTCTCCACAGCCTGCTGGTGTAACCTCTCCAGAGGACTAGGGAGCGAACTTCTCTCTACCAATTTTGAACAGTGTAGTTACTGAATGCTTTCTAGAGGCCTGACAATCTGGTAAGAAATTTACATGTATTAGATCACTTATTCCCTAGAAGAATCTTTTGAAATAGGCATTGTAATATCCGAATTTAGAGATAAGACATTGGTAAAGTAACTAAGGTCATCGGCAAGGAAGACTCAGATTTAAAACGGGAACCCAGTTCTGTCTTACTCTGTCTTCTTACTCTAAAACACATGATCATGACTCTGGTACAAACCTGTGCTCAAAGGAAGATGACCCCAGAGACTTGAATGAGGCTGTGGTCACCAGACATGGACAAATGAAGCTATTGAGAATATCACTCAGTCTAAATGATTTTGCTGCCTCCTTCATTCTTCCAACTATTATAAAAATGATGACCATGTATCTGGAAGTAAGACAGCTCTATTTACCATAATCTCTCCTATTTTTATGCTGATTTATTGTTAAGTTTATCTGTATTTGTAGAGAATTGTGCCGCAAGTTAGGACAGGAAGTATAAGAGCACAGGGTCATTGGAAGGCAGGGGAATAGGGGGCAGGGCCATGGGAGAACAGCCATAAGGAACAGGAGCATAAGGAACAGGGGCAAAGGGGACAGGGGCATAGAGAGCAGGGAAGATAGAGAAGAAGGAGACAAGTTTATTACCCCCAAAATACCATACTGTTTAGTCAGAGAAATATAACTGATGCATAAAAGTGATAGCCAGCATCTCAAACCTATGTATTTTCTCCTAAAATCCAATTGATAATCAGAATAGGATGAGATCACTCATGGAAGAAGATCATCTATTGTCAGCTCCACAGAGGATGCTGGAAAATGAACTGTTGGGGACGGGAATGATCTGAACAAAGAAGGGGCAGTATGGTTAATGGGTAGAGCATAGAATTGAGAACCCAGCCTGAAATCAAGTTCTTTCTCTAGTAGTTACATGATTTGCTTAAGTTACCTCATTGTTTTTAGTCTCAATTGCTCTCTGTAAAGTGGAAAGATAATAACTATGACAAGGATGGTGTGAGGATTCAATGAAATAATGTATATAAAATTCCTAGCACCTTTCTTGACATAATGCAGATCTCATTTATCTGTTCTTCGTCATCCTTTCTTCAAGGTGGAACAATTACTGTTCTTCGCTAAATCAATTCCCTAATTAAAGAAATATTTATCAAATTCTTACTGTTAGTCACTATTCCAGATGCTTAAGATTGCGTGGTAAACAAACAAGATTTCTATTTTCTTAGAGTTTATATTCCTATTGTTTTTGTTAGTTGCTGTTGAATTGACTCCAACTCATGGAGACCTGATGTATAACAAAACTGAAAGTTGCCCAGTCAGTCACTGTATCAGGCAATATTCTGTTGTAATACATAGAGTTTTCATGCTAACCTTTTGAGGTGTTTCACCAAGCCTTTTCTCTTAGTTTGTCTTAGTCTAGAAGCTCTGCTGAAATATGTCCACCGTGGGTGACCCTGCTGGCTTTTGAAACACCAGTGCCATAGTTTCCAGCATCCTAGCAAGCCTCACCACACAAGCTACCACAGTACGACAAACTGACAGATGGGTGGTGTTCATATTCTTATATTCTTATGTTGTTGTTAAGCTCCCATCAAGTCAGCCCCCAATTCCTGGCAACCTTAGGCACAAAGGAGCAAAATGCTGCCCAGTCCTGCTCAATTCCCACGATCATTTGAGGCTCAGACTATTGTGATCCATAAGGTTTTCATCGGCTAGTTTCGGCAGTAGACCACCAGGCTTTTCTTTCTAGTCCATCTTAGTCTGGAAGCTCCTCTGAAACTTATTTAGCATCATTGTGACACACAATCAACCACTGAAGTGCACTGGCCATGAACTGAATCTGTCTCCTATGTGGATGATGAGAATTCTACCACTGAACCAGCAATGACTCATCACATTCTTATAGGAGGACATAAAAAACAAACAAGTAACTAAATAAGTATACATACTTATATTAAATGTCGGTAAAGTTTATGAGGTAAAATTAAAACAGTGTGATGTGATAATAATGGAATGTGTGTGGCAAGGTCACCGAAAGCTTCTCTGATAAGTTGTCATCTGAATGAGAGGAGCTAATATAGAAGATCTTTCCAGTAGGAATAACAAGTGCAAAGTCTTGGATTTGATGAGTAAGCATCATGCTTTGGTTAAAAAAAAGAGTGATTGAAGCCTGGTGAACAGGAAAAGTTAGAGGAGAGAGGCTGGGGAGGAGGCATGGTTCAGATGACACAGGTCTTTTTCAACCTCAGTGAAGATCTAGATTGATTTTCAAGGGCAACTGGGAGGACAATAAGAGCAACCATGCCCAGGAGCTGAGGAAGAAGTACTGTGAGAGGATTCTTATGAGCATGTGGTGCGGACTTTGAGTGCCATGCTTAGGAATTTAAACAGTCACATTATACCATTTCAAAAACCAGATCCAGCCCTTCCCCAGCAGATGAACACCCTTTTTCTCGCTTGACCAAATGCGATAATTAGGGGATTCACATTTTTCTCAACCCGATTCTTCCAGGCCATTGATCCACGTACCCTGGACCAGCAATGCTGAATTTTCATTCCAATGAATAAACTCCCTTTCACTGCCTCTCTGACCGTCCCCTATGCAATTCCTCTGGGTGTTTCTTCCATTTGGTTGCTAGTCAGACCTCTGTTACTGTGTTCATTATTTTAAAAAATGGAGAGGATGTGTTTCTGCTGAAGTTGCCCAATCTTGTTTTCACTCTATTGGACTCCAAAGTGTGCTGTCTGGGTGCATGCAGATGGATAAGGCAGAAAAGCTACTGATTTGATTTTCCCTTTCAATTTTCAGATCTTTCACTGCTTGCCTGGTTTTGTTTTCTCTTCTAACAGTGCATCTAAATATATGCCTTTTCCCTCCCTCTCTTGAGGTATTCCCTTTTATTGCTTTTACCTGTAACATTTGCCTTTGATGGCTTCTGGATATGTGTTTAGGATCAAAGATGTTCTGCTCTGTGCTTAGTTATTGCATCTGTGCTTTAAGTTCTTTTCCTTTTGTACTCTGATTTTTGGGGCTTCTTTTCGACTCTGAGATTTTTGTTTGGTTTTACTTAGGCTGCTATGGGAATGCTTTTTTATTTTACAATAAACTTTTTGGTCTCCCAGAACTTGTAATGCATCATACAGTATCCTATTGCTGGTATTTTGAAAGAGAAATGCCACCTCTGAGAAATTCAATATTCTTGCACAGGTTCTATGGTTTTACTCCTTTTTTAATACCTAACAATCAATTACTTGATGCACACTTCCTAAATCAGGTCTCCATTTAAGCCAAAAAACAGTTGCTCATCCGTCTCTGTCAGTGGACAGTTAATCTAAGATGCTTACTCAAATAAATGGCTTCAGTAAATTTAGAACTATTGCCTAAATGTTACTGCTTCCTTACTTCCCAGAAATCAGAGCAACAACTACAGATACTAGAAGAAGGTGTCTTTTGTCTAAGATGGGAACAGAATGCACAAAAATTGCATGATAATGAAAGGACATCTTCCTAGCTAATTATCTGGGATATTTGTATATTGTATGATATAATCCTTTATTATTTCCTCCGTCATTTTTAATTTTTAGACCAGCCAGCTGTTTTTATTACCTGAATAAGTTTATGTTAAGTTATACACATTTTTTTTTTTGTTTTTTTGTGACAGTACTTTAGGTTTGACAAGTTATTTGCAAGTTTTCATGCTTTAAAATACTTTCCAATGTTTTACAGTATAGAGTTGACTTCTGTGGAAAGGTACTATTGCTTTTTTGTGTAAGTTTTCTTCAAATTTGATGCTATATTTCAAATAAAAATATAAAGTTTGTCACACAATATATCATCATTACTTTTGTAAGTAGTGTGCTGGTTGAAGAGTGTTATTGACACAATTATAAATATTTTTAATGTATTGGCTTCATTTTCTTTTTTTAAATGACTGTATCTTTATCAATATAAAACAAATATTATGACAGTATAAAAATTACGGGAGAATGAGACAAGGGTAACCACACTTATCATCATAATTTCTTAGTATAAACACATCTTATACTTTGGATTATATGAGTTCAGTTCCTGAGAAGCTTATGATGCCTTCTAATCACCCAGCACTTGCTAGATCCTTGTAGTATAAAGAAGAAATAGAACCATCTTTAAGTTTGGAAGCAGTCCCATTGGAGGTGGCAGCTCTGGAAGAGATCATTTTAGAAAAACCTCTCAGACTCTATGATAGAAAGATGTAGGGAGAGGCCTAGGTGTATATGGAAGAGGGAAGATAAAAATTCCCAGGAAAGTTAATTTCTGGGTTTTATCTTAAAGCATCTGTTGGGCTATCCCAAGACAGGAATGGTGGGAAGGTTTCATTCCAGGAAAAAAGAAATGCATGAATCAAGGCGCACGTCACACTTTCATATGGAGTCCTAAAAAGAATTCATTGTTGCAAGAATATAATCTAAGAGGTGGGAAATGTTAGACATTAAAATTTTGGTCAATTGCAACTGGTCTGTGCATCATGCTTTAAAGAGAGTTTGAATCAAAGGATACATAGATATAGAGCTGTATTTTATTGTGTGTGTGTATGTCTGTGTCTGTGTTCATGTGTGTGTATGTATAGGAGCCCTGGTGGTACAGTGGTTAAGCACTGAGCTGTTAACTGAAAGATGGTGGTTCGAACCCACCAGCGGCTCTGTGAGAGAAAGATGTGGCAGTCTGCTTCCATAAAGATTACCCTATAAGGAAGTTCTACTCTGTCCTATAAGGCCATTTTAACCCCCAATCAACTTGACAGCAAAGAGTTTTATATATATATGTGCATATATATACACATATACACACTGTTTTGAATTTAATATTAAATCATCATGTGTCTACACTTTATTTTATTTAATAATTATTTTTTCAATTAGTATCATTATTGGTCAAGTTAACATCATTAATTACACCAATTTTTTTTTCTTTGCCTGCATTATTCCTTTAGAGTTGGTTCCTAGGTTTGCATATACTCTACTAAAATATAAAACAGCTTCATAGCTCTTGATATATATTAGAAATTACTTAAAAAAATAGTTATTTACCAATTTAACTCTCACCAGCGACGTGAGTTGAAATGCATGCTTTACCCAACACCCAATGCCAACACTGGATGACTTTTTTGTTTACTTTAAGTTTTGCTAATTTATTTGGCAGAATATTTCTTAGGCTTTAGTATCAGACCCTTGTAGTATAATTAGAATTATACTCGTGACTTAATGATGTTGTAAGGATTAATTTAAGAAAGAAATGAAAATTGTTTTGTTCACTGGAACATAAAAGTTTCCAATAAATTATAGCTATTATAATATTATCTTTCATACTAATAATTACTGTTGTTCTTGTTAAGTGCCATTGAGTCAGTTCTGACTCACAGCGACCCTATATACAACAGAATGAAACACTGCCTTGTCCTATGCTATCCTCACAACCACTGCAATGTTTGAGACCATTGTTACAGCCACTGTGTCAAGGGTCTTTCTCTTTTTCACTGACCCTCTACCTTAGCAGTCTTGCTATTCTTGCTTCCAAGCAGCACTTCAGCTGTACATCTTCTAAGACAGATTTGTTCGTTCTTCTGGCAGTCCATGGTATATTCAATACTCTTCACCAACATCATAATTTAAAGGCATCAGTTCTTTGGTCTTCCTTATTCATTGTCCAGCTTTCACATGCATAAGAGGTCATTGAATATACCATGGCTTGGATCAGGCACACCTTAGTCCTCAAAGTGACATCTTTGCTTTTTAACTTTAAAGAGGTCTTTTGCAGCAGATTTGCCCAATGCTATGTGTCATTTGATTTCTTGACTGCTGCTTCCAAGGGTGTTGATTGTAGAACCACTAAAATGAAATTCTTGACACCTTCAATTTTTTTTCCATTTATCATGATGTTGCTTATTGGTCCAGTTGTGAAGATTTTTGTTTTCTTTATGTTGAGGTGCTATCCATACCGAAGGCTGTAGTCTTTGATATTCATCAGTCAGCACTTCAAGTCCTCTTTACCTTCAGCAAGCAAGGTTGTGTCATCTGCATATTGCAGGTTGTTAATGAGTTTTCAACCAATCCTGATGCCACGTTCTTCTTCACAGAGTCCAACTTCTCGGATTATTTGCTTAGTGTACAGATTGAATAACATGGTGAAAGGATACAACTCTGATGCACACCTTTCCTGATTTTAAACCATGCAATATCCCCTTGTTCTGTTTAAATGATTGCCTCTTGGTCTATGTACATGTTCCCCATGAGCACAATTAAGTGTTCTGGAATTCCCATTCCTTGCAATGTTATCCATAATTTGTTATCATCTGAACAGTCGTATGATTTTTCACAGTCAGTAAAACACAGGTAAATATCTTCCTGACATTCTCTGCTTTCAGACAAGATCCATCTGACATCAACAATGATATTCCTCATTCCATGTCCTCTTCTGCATCTGGCTTGAATAAGGACTATAGTGATCTACTTTTTTTTTTCTCTTCCTGGATATACTGGAGAGTTAATTGTTTCATGAGTACTTAATGCTCACGGTAAAAAGCATTTTTATTTTACCCTGGTGTTTGACCACCAGGACACAAAGCCTACAAGTCTGACAAGCTGCAAAGTGAAATGAGATAATTTCAAACCATCCCAAAACAAATCAATCCATGTAGGCTCTTGCTTTAATAAAATTTAGTCAAAATCCTAAGATTCAAATTAAGGGAGAAAATAATTATTGTAGGCCAATGGACTATCTCCTAGGCAAGGATAATGAGTCTGAGCTCTGTTTCTTTTATCCAAAAGATTCTCTTGACTGTACTGGAATCTATCCAAAAAATGAAAGAAAATTATGTGTCTTAAGCACAAGATCAATTAAAGTAGAAGAATGGGAGAGAAACTTTACTAGAAAATTTACTTTCTAGATATTGAGAGATCAGCCTTCAAGCATGAACTGTAAAATCTTGACATCAAAAAATGTTCAATTGAGACTTCTGGCAAAATGGCGCTCTAGGCAGGAGCACCACGCCATCCGTCCACAGCAAAGATCCAAAAAACTAAGTCAAACAGAGAAAACAACAATCCTGAAACCCTAAAACATCAAATGAAGAGATAAAGAACTCAGCCAAGCACCAAATGGAGTGAGAAAACTGACAGAGAATGGAGAGTGAGGAGAGATTCATGCAGAGGTCCCCTACCAGCTAACGCAGCGTGGATCTGCCATCTTGGACTCCTATCGGAGACCAGCAAAGAGGGGGTAAAAGAAAGAAGCTTCATGGAGCTTCCAGAGTGAGACAGAACAACTGGTAATTGGCAGTATATGCTTTCCCACCCCCCCAAACTTCTTCACCCCCACTCAGCCTCCTCTGCTTCCCGCGGCCACAATCTCTTGTCCGGGAAACACCAGCTGTTTGGATTCCACACACCCGAACGGGCCAGCTCTCTGAGTGCCATTTGTTGGCTGCTGGTGTTGCTTTTTTTTTCAGCTTCTTTTGATTTCTTCCTTACCTCTCACCACCTCTGCCTTCTTTTGCTCAAATACTTGGCTCCGTGCGCCATCTTTGCATCTTCCTGAGGGTCTGTGGAGCTCCATTCGAGTGTGGAGCTGCTTCCCGGTCTGGGCTGCCACGCTGGTGGGATCCCGGGGCTTTTGTTTGTTTGTTTTGAATTGTTTGTTTGTTTTCTTTTCCTTTTCTGGAGTTGGGAGACCTTTCTGGCCAGGTGGTGCTGTGTGGCAAGGGAATTACCCCTCGGCTTGAACAGACGTGCAGAGGGATCCCTGACAGCATTTCTTTTCTCATTGTTTTTTTTTTTTTTTTTTTTTGTGGTTTTACTTGTTCTTTTGTTTTTTTTTTTTAATTTGTTTTGTTTTCTTTTACCTCTTTTTCACTTTTTGTTTTTCTTCATAACTCAGTTTCTCATCTCTCTATATCTTCCTTCTGTTTCTGTTCCCTGAATACCTGGCATTGTATACCTCTACGCCATATAGCCAAGCTGTACTGCAACACCTGAGAGTGACCTCCCAGACCTCATAGCTGCACGGGTGGGATCCCTGGGAACATAGCGGTTCTTTAATCTTTCCAATTTTTATTTATTCATTCTTTTCTTTTTTTCCTCTTCCCCTCTCTGTTTTTCTCCATTTCACAGTCTCTCGTCCCTCCACTACAACGGCAAGCTCCCCTAGTATTCTTTTTTGTTTGTTTGTATGTTTTTGGCCCCTGTTCCTCTGTCCTCTCTCCCATATCCATCTTAGCTCCACACATAACAATCTCCCCACTACATCCTACCTACCTGCACCGTGTGCATAACATCACACCACCAAGCAGCACAGGCACGGCCTACTGGAACCTGTCCTGCACTGATTACCAACCCTCCCTGGTGGATGTAGTAAGTGCCACAAACAACCTGTCCCAGTAACTCCTCTTCAGCTAGACCTGCCCTGCCGTACCATATCTGAGTGACTGAACCTGCCAATTGGAGAAGGAGGCGAAAAGTATCGTGCCCACAGACGAGCAAACAACAAAGAACACACAGTCCACTGCTCAGACATAGTAAAATTTTTAAAAAAGGGATTAAACAAACAAATCTGCAATCAATAAACAAGAAAAATAACTACTGAATGCCCCGAAGACAGCAGACAATATCAAAACATTTACAAAAACAGGACAGGACGGTTCCAGTAGGCAACCAAAATAAAACACCAGATACTTTCCTGTGGAAAAAAAGGCACTAGAACTACCTGATAGGGAATTCAAATCTCTAATATTCAAAATTCTCCAAAAGCTGAGGCAAAAAGCTTACAAACATGAGGAAAAAGTAGAGAAATTCATGGAAAATACAGACAAAAAATTGGAAGAATTCAGGAAAATAATACAGGAACAAAATGTCAAAATAAATTCAGAACTAGAAAATATACAAAGACAACAATTAGAAATCCAAAAGACAAACAACAAGATTTCAGAAACGGACAGTGTCATAGAAGGGCTGAGAAGCAGATTTGAAACGGTGGAAGACAGGATCAGTGGAATTGAAGGCAAACACTTGGA
>NW_004443988.1:875903-894794 GCF_000243295.1 Trichechus manatus latirostris
CCCAAAGGAGACTGGAGAAACCCCGAGAGTATGGCCCCCAGACACCCTTTTAGCTCAGTGGTGAAGTTACCTCCGAGGTTCACTGTTCAGCCTGGAAGTGCACTGCCCCGTAAAACCATATGGGACTAATGAGGTACAGTAGTCCAGTGACAAGAGCCAGAAGGCAGAAGGGGATAAGGAAGCTGGTGATAGGGAACCAAAGGTTGAAGAAGGATATTGTTGATGTGTTGTGAGATTGTTAACCATTGTCATAGGGCAACATGTGTAGTAACTGTTAAATGAGAAACTGTTTTATTATGTAAGCCTTCATCTTAAGTGAGAATAGCAGCACAATTGGAAGAGAGTAGTCAATGTCACTGAACTGTGCATGTAGAAATTTTTGAAATGGTGTATCTTTGGCTATGTGTATTTTCACCGAAAAAAAGGTTGAGAAGTTAGAGGGTCGATATGTAGTCGGGTTGTTAACCAATGTCATAAAACAACATGTGTACTACTGTTTCATGAGAAACTATTGGTTCTGTAAGCCTTCACCTGAAGTACTATAAAAAAAAAAAATGTTCAATTGAGGTATAAAAACAAAACAAATAAAAACATGACAAAAAATTACATTGGTGTTATAGTAATGGCAGATTTTTATTTCCTGAATAGACCAATATTTAACAGTTATTAAAAATCAAGCTTATTAAAAAAATAGTTTATATATATTAAAATTCACCCTTAATCTAAGTTATCAAATTTACAGTCATAATGTTGTTTTTAATGTTTCCCTATGCTTTCAATGTCTGTAGGATCTGGGACGATGTTCCTTGTTTTATTCTTGATATCAGTAATTGGTGTCTTCTCTCTTTTTGTCTTAATCCATCTGGCCAGAGTTTTATCGTTTTAATATTGATCTTTTTAAAGATCTTGTTTTGGTTTTATTGATTTTCTCTATCGTTTTCTTTTTGTAATTCCATTGATCTCTGCTTTTATCTTATTATTTCTCTTTGCTTTAAATTTAATTTGTTCTTCTTTCTCTAGTTTCTTAGGTTGAATCTCTAAAGCTTGATTTGAAATACTTTTTTTTCTTGATGTTATAATTTTTTTTTTTTTTTTGCCTAAGCACTACTTTTTTTTTCTTTTCTGACACCAGCTAAGACAAATTTGCCAAACTAAAAATCAGAGACAACAATACCTGCAAAACTGCCCTTAATTCAGATTCCAACAGCAAGTTCAAGGGTTTCCCAAGACTGCGTTCAATGCAATAATTCACAAGAATGACTCATAGAACTCAGGAAAGTTCTGTACTTATTATTACAATTTTATTATAATGGCAGAGTACAAATTAAAACCAGACAAAGGAAAAGAGATGTATCGGGCAAAGTCTGAAAAGGTTCCATGCAAAGCTTCCATTACCCTCCCGAAAATATGTGCAGCAATATGCTCCAGATATTGCTGACTCAGGAAACTCATTCTAAAGTTTTTACTGCGATTTCACTACATAGGCATGATTGATTGAATCATTGTCCATGTCCATTCAATTCAATCTCCAGCCCTGACCCTCCCCTGAGATTGGGATGATATCACAGTGGCTTAAACTCCTAACTCTCTACATGGTTGGGTCTTTCTGGCATGGACAGTGCCCTCCTTAAGGCTATTGATGTGGCTGACACTATCGTGAGTAATCAGGATTAGCATAAACTATCAGGTACCCACCATGAGTCACTTCAATAGCATAAACCGGCAGGTGTAGTCAGAGGGGCTCACCATGAGTAACAAAGACCCTCCTATCACTAAGGTAATTCTAGGGGTTTAGAGGTTACTTCCTAGGAACTGGGAGACAAAGGTCAGACCTCTCTTTGGGTGAAGACCAAATGCTTTATTACACAAGCCATATCAAACAAATGTTGACATATGGAGTTTTCACTTTCATTTAATTAAAAATATTTTCTAATTTCCCTTTTGTTTTTTTTTCTTTGGCACAGGGGTTAGTCAAGTTTGTTTTTAAATTTCCAAATATCTGGGGATTTTCTAATGTTCTGTTGATTGCTAGTTTCATCCTATTGTGGTCTGAGATCATACCTTGTGTAATTTCATTATTTTAAAAATTTTCAGAGTTTTTATATCCTAGAATATGATCTATCTTGGTGAATGATACGTATGTACTTGGAAAAAAAAAGTGTATCCTCTTATTGTTGGGTTTCCATCCTGTGTTCTATATATGTCAATTAGGTTTAGTTAATTGATAATGTTGTTTTCTTACTGATTTTCTATTTACTTGTCCTATCAATTAGTGAGGGAAGAGTATCACAGTCGTAATGTCTAATAAATTAACAATTTTTCTTTTATTTGTTTAAAAACAAATAATTAGTCAAAATGTGTCTGCTGATCCTTAAATTTAATGTAATTTGGACTTTAGTTGAAATAAGAAATATTAGATACTTTTTATCCAGTGGTGCATAATAACAACTCATGTATAATTTAATCAAAGACATATTTTGGAATTTGGGAATCTATTACGCTTCAAGACACTTTTTAAATATCACCAATCAGATGACAAAGCCCTAGAATTCTTCTGGTATTAAGATTCTAGGTGATGATTTTTAGAAAATTCCCATTTTCAGGCTTAATTACATCAGCTTTAAAAGAGGGAAGGTTAGCCTTAATGAGATTTAGGACCCTTTCCTTTCTGTGACATCATTCTCTCATCATCAGCATACCTATTTTATGTAGAATTTGTTTGATATAATATGTGTTTTGGGGGGCCTACCACTTTTCTTCTATGAGCAAGCTTACTAAATTGAATCTCACTTTGTAACTGTAAAGTGGGACAGTCTCCATAGCCCTGCCTTTATACTAATCTGTTCCTATCGAGTCGATTCTGACTCATATTGACCCTATAGGACAGAGTACAACTGCCCCATAGGGTTTCCAAGAAGCAGCTGGTGGATTTGATCTGCTGACCTTTTGGTCAGCAGCCAAGCTCTTAACCACTGTGCCACCAGGGCTCTGCACCTATATACTAGGAGGTTTCAATAAATGAGGAGATAACAGAAAATATATTTGACATTAGTAAATAATTGTACGCAACCAAGTTGAAATTGTTATAATAATTATTATTAAGCTAAAACTTTGAAGAGCTAGTGGAAGAAAGTTACTACTTTTCTCTGAACCACAGAAAACACTTTTGCCCCAGGAACTTAATTACACCTGTATTATTACATTGTATAAGCCTTTGAATATCTTTATACTCTTTACAGCTCAACATTTGATGATCTTGCCTTCCCTAGGCAGCTAATTAAATCGGTGACTGAATTTTTCAATTCATACTAAGGCAATCAGGAATTTCTATTTCTTCTCAACTAGTTCCTGCACATAATTGCAGACTTTTTTTTTTTTCCTATAATCTTGAAGAAGCATGACCTAATGGACGTAACGGGTTTACTTTCAGAGTCTCAAGCTCTTCGCCAACTGGTTTCCATCTGAATGGAAGAAGGTTTGATGGGTCAGAAATGACCTGGTCAATGTCCCTAATGTGGCTTTAGATTAATACACTGCAATGAGTCTGAATTTGTGGCATCTACTATAAAAAGAAATTGAACTTGTGAAGCATGATTTCTTATTTTTCATCCAGAGAGGATTTGTGGAGAGAAAATTAGGCTCCCTCATCTAAGTAAGTACCTCAGGGAACTATTCACCTATCAATGTATGGGATAGTTTCAGTGTATAACTTGTCCAATTTCATTAGCATTAATGAGAGTTTTGCATGAAATCCTGTGTGAATCATTGGCTTAGGAAATCTGTAAGAGTTTATTGATTACTTTTATTTTGTAATGGTTCTATTCTCTAGCCCAAACTTTTAACTCTTTAGGCTTGCAATAAATGCTAAATTTTGAAAAGAATTAAACTTGGATTTTTGAAGGTAATTAAGCAGAGTAGCATCACATACCATCATTCACTATTGTGAATGTTAAATACATGTGTAGGCTTCATACACAGATGTTGTACTGGCTTTCTATCTTCAGCTTGTGAATCTCCAAGTTTGAGTTTTAAACTTTCACCCAATTATGTTAGGTTTAATCAATGTGTACTCTTTTATAAATATCCTTGCTCAGTTGTAGTGGTTTTTCCTCAGTGGTAGGCCATGAATTTTGTAGCTTCTTGGATAATCCTCTAAGCACCTTGCATTCTCATTATCTCCAATGACCTTTGCATAGTGCAAAAAGGTAATTTTTGTCCAAATCTGGACAATTTTGAAAATTTAAGAACTATTCATGACTATGTCAGGACAACAAGCATAAAACCTTACCTTTAACTCCAATCTTCTGAGATGTCAGCTCACACTGCTACTTCCTGGCCTCTAAAACCTGGGAAAGCTCCACTTATAAAATGTAAATACCCCCAAGATTTTAATACAACTTTCTACCCTTCCAGCTCTCCAGTTATTCTCACCAAAAACCTCCTTTCATCTGACCAAGATATCTAGATTTCTATCCTTTCTACTTTTTCATTATCTTTCTATCTCACTCCACGTATTTCTTTCCCAATTTTAAATAGACTTCAAAGGCCTGCACACCAACCACTCTCTAACTAATATCCTCCTTTCACTTGACCTATTATCATTTTCTTGCAGCCACCTCACAGAACACTAATTGTCGACTGAGCCCTTTGTCAAGAACCAGGCTAGGCACACTGCTTGGAGAAAAATTACAGCACATCACAGCGTACTGGTTCTTCAAATGTATTGTCTCTAGTATGAAACAGACACTCAAGACTGATAATCCTATTTTCTCTCACAGTCACTGTAGTGGCTATTTTAAAATGTTTTGTTCACTCTCGAGCCTTCTAACTACCAATTTGTAACCCATTTGGAATTCATCATTCCACCTCTTATTTTAGAGAAAAGAGATACCATTAAATTTGGAAATGTGTCAACACCAAACCCATAAACATAAATGTACCTTTGACCCTATTTTTTCTTTTAAACTTACCACAGTATAAAAGACCCCTCCTGTCATTGAAAAATTGATTCATTCACCTGAGTTCTGGAGTCAATAGTCTTCTGTCTTCCAAGAGATCTTGCTATATTGATTTTTCCCTCTCTGAAATGTCTTCAAAGAAAACCAAGTAGCTAACATTGGTTGAGGGTGCATTGACTCATATTTACAGGTGAAGAAACTGAGGCTGAGAGAAATGTCCAAAGTCATGTAGGTTGAAAATGGGAGGTCTAGAATTAAGATCATAAGGTGAGACTTCATAGATAGAGAAGTTGTTTGCTGTGATATATTGATTGCATCCCATTTTCATTTAAACATCCTCAGGTTTCTCTCATCCCAAATATAAGTCCATGAAATAATCTTGGAATAATCTTGTTTACTTTCATTGTCTCTATTTTTCACATCTCTTATTCATTCATCAACTCACAACAATCTGGCTTTAGCCTATTTTGTTCCCCTGACATCTTACTTCTACTGTGATTATCTATGAGTTCCTTGTTGCTGACACGATTTCTCCCTTCTGAGTCAAAATCTTACCTGGTATTTGATATTTTTAATTATTTAGTGTTTTTAAAATGTCCTTTTCTGAGTTCTGTGACACTACATATTTCTGGTTTTCTTTTCCTCCTTGGCTTCCTTCATGTACTCCTATTTCTTCAAATGGCTCTCTGTTACTGATTTTCAATAGGATTCGATCTTTGGCACCACATCTATGCAATGATCTTAACATGAATCTGTTTGCTCATGCAACCCAGAGGTGCTGTGAAAGGTCGGTGTGAACTCTTAATCACCATCACCACCTCTCCTCCTCCCCACACTCTCACACCTACCAACAGCTGTTCTTTTCTCTCATAATAGCGCATACATGCAAATCTTTGTACTGTAAGAGGCCTATAGCTGAGGAAGCATTTTGGTTGGTGCAGTCATAAATGAGAAGGGTGTCAGCCCTTTGGTGCCTTAATATATAATTGGGCTTTCTCATCCCCACTTCTGATGCAGTCTGACAAATAGATTTTCACTCCCATCTATTTTGCCTCTTCATCGTCTCCCTCGCTGTTATTGGTGCTAAGGTTGAATCTATTGTCATTTGCAGGCTTTTGCTGCATTTAGGTGTTGCAGATGTTCAGATAATACTGTGCGTTCTCCGAAAATTTCTGCCAACTTGTGGATTACAGGGAATAAATGGTAGTTACCAATTTTATAGAGAGTATAAAGTGGTATTTGTAAATAATAATCTTAGGAGTTTTCGAATTGGAGACTGAGGTTGACAGGTCCCCTAAATTTCAGAGCTGAAAAGTCTGATCTCTTGTTTACATTTCTGACTCTTCTCTAGTTTGAATCTGCAACCATCAGTGAGCATACAACAAAGACACTTTCACTACTAAGTCAACAATGAATGGTGTTAACTTATGGAGATACACTTGGTTTACTTAGGGAGCAAACTGAGTTTCATTATCTGGCATGTTTCTCTATCTGCTTAGTGACAAGCAAAGAACAGGTATCTACTGTAGTAACCAACTGCTGGGATATACCATTAGCAACATTTACTGCCAAGTTCTTGGATTGTTCTTGATTAAAGGAAGATTAGCATTCATTGAAGAAAGGTTCTAGGTTAGAGTGAGCTTCTGTTTAATTTGATTTATTTGTCCATTATCTATCCATCCATTCTTCCTTTCATTTCCCCAGTCACAGAATAGAGACAGGAGAATAAGAAAGAAATGAAATATTAGTTACAGAAAAAGGAAGAAGTACAGATTAAAGCCAAAAACTTAGTGTGTCAAGAATTCTCATGCAGACCTCTGTGCATATCTGTATTACTGCACAGAACATTACTTATTTTTCAGTTTTCCCTTTTAGAGAGTAAGATCTTCAGGAAAAAGGACGTTGTGTTATTTTTCTAAAGAAACTACAATGTCAGGTACTGTGCCCTGCCCAGAGTAGTCAACAAATGCTCTATTTCTCTAAATAAACTTTAAAACAACCAAGAAAGCTTCAACTGAGTATTTGTTTCCTCAGAAAATACAAGCAATAGTTTTTACCATTCTCCATTAAAAGTTCTAGTTTTACTGTAACCACTGGATGAATTTCACACATGAATCTTTTTATGTAATGTTATTAACCTACTAAAATTTCAGATTTCCATTGCTTCATATTTTATAAAAAATGTAAAATAAACAGAGAAGGTAAGATACAGGTGAGGTCCAATATAATAATCTTTGTATCCCACACACCCTAGGTATACCAATTTTCACCCCACAGTTAAGAGTCACATATGAGATAGGTCATGATAATATATAGTATAATCTGCCCTAGATGGTTCTCTTGCTCTCTCCACCAATGAAGAAATGTTTATATATATGTCTCTGAGTGGCACAAATGGTTAAGCACTTGACTATTAGCCAAAAGGTTGGCAATTCAAACCCACCCAGAGCTGACTTGGAAGACAGTTCCGGTGATCTATTCTGAAAGGTCATGGCTTTGAAAACCCTATGGAGCAGCTTTACTTTACACACATGGGGTTGTCATGAGTTGAAATTGACTCGAAAGCAACTAACAACAGCAACATACATATATTATGTGTATATATATGTGTGTATATATAAATATTTGTATATATGTATATATAAAGGATACTTATGAGGGATATAAAAATTACCCTGAAAATAAATTTTAATTTGGAATATGCATGAATATTTCCCCCCAGTATTCATACATTATGATCCAAGAATTCCATTTCTAATAATTTATCCTAAAGTTACTGAGAAATGTAGGCAAAGATTTATAGGATTTAAGTATATGGGTATTTATAGCTACATTATTTGAAATAGGAAAAAATAGATGAATACAACATCAATAATCATCTACTGTTTTATAAATTATACCCATATTATAGAATATTATTCAGTCCTGGAAATCAGATTTCAAAAGAATATTAAATAATGCAATAAAATGCCGATAATTTTAAGTGAAAATAAGCAATGTAAGATTGTAAAACACGTAAGTGCAGTGGTGATAACTTAGGCATTTTATATATACTTTTATTTTGCTCTCCTTTTGTCACTTTTTTTGCAGTAAAACTATTTTATTTTTATAATCAGAAAGTTAAGTGGTTGTTAACGGAAGACTTTCTAATAGTTAAAATAAAAAACAGTTAATAGAATGGGATCTGATAGGGTTCAATATAAATGTCTATGTTTAGATTAAAAAATTAAATTACATAAGTACTTGAGGAGATGAAAAAGATTTAAAAACTCTTCACGATCTTAATGAATCAAGAAAAGTTTTAGGCAACAGTGTGCCATATCTCCTGACAAGACAAATGCAGTCTTTGAGTTATTGTAACGTTTCTATTATGAAAATAGAAAGTGACTTGGTTTGGCCATATTTTGAGCATTGTATTTTCACTTTCAAGGACCACATTTAAAGAGGACCAATGACATATACGAGCCTGTGACCAGAAGTATGAATGGCTGCCGTATGGGAAAGCGTAAGAATTACAAACTCCTCCAAGGAGAAGTGCTATGGGGGGCATCTGTTTTGTTTAAATATAAAAGCAGATTTCTCAAGATTAGAGCTATAACAAAAATGGAACCAGCCTTTCTGTGATCCCATTACTTTCTATCACAGAGCTGATGGAACAGTCTGAGTGGCCGCCTGGATGTGAGCCTTGGTCCACAAATAGAGCAGATTAGCCTTACCATGCCTTTTAATCTGTAGAATCTGAGATCTGAAAGGCAAAACAATTTGGATGTTTTCAGTCTTTAGACACTCTTTTCATTATGAAGATTCCTTCCCCAGTAACAAAACATGGGAAAATATCAAAGAAAACAAGATGAGTCTGAATCACAGAACAGAGCTGCTTAGCATGTTCTAAGACTATCAAAACAGACATACCATAGAAACAGTTTGCCGAATTATTATACAATAATATTATAAAATATTTTTCTCAATGAAAAAGAATTGTGGCTATCAACCTAAGAAAATCTTGCTGGAACGCATGTGTTCAAAAGTGTCTTCAGAAACTACCTAATATGTCGATAATTAAATATGGGTCTATTTAATGTTAGGTTTTTAATTGCTTTTTCTGTGATTTACAAAAAAGTACAAGTATGCCAGATGGCAATGCATAAGATGAGAATAATTTAATGTTTTTGCTTAACAAAGTACTGTAACTTGGCTTACTATGAGACAGAAAATGTCATTTTCTACGATAATTGAATCTTTACATCAAAATGTATGGATGGATGGTTGTGTAGATAGGTGGATAGATGATAGATCAATAGATGAGTAGATAGGTAGATTGATCGATCAGTAGATAGATAGATAGATGCATAGATAGAGATTACTGGTATGACTCTATAAATATTATTTTCATATCTGTGTCTTGTTTACTTAATGCGTTTTGTATATTCACCAATGAAACTTGTATGGCACATGCTTTGCAGTAAATTTCCATTGTGATGATTACTCATCTTCTAAGTTCATGTTATAGAATAGGAGTGTGAAGATGGGTCTGATAAAAAAAATAAAAATAAAAAAACCTGTATTAAAACCTGTATTTAACCAATGCAATATGAGTATGAGTATTAACCAAAGCCAAGACACTAAATGCAGGGCAGAGTGGAGGGTGGGGAGAGTGGAATGATTCAAACATTTTCAATTGAAATTATGTAGCTCCCACTGTTGTAAAGCATATTTACTGACAACGTGCAACCCGAGATTACACAGCAGGGACTTACTAGGTAACTATGAGCTTCTGCAACAAAATCTATAATTTGGCTTATTTTTGAACAATAATGAGCTTAATTAAGGTTATATATATATATATATATATATATATACACATACACACATAGACACATATATTTAGATAAAATAAATGAAAACTATTTCAAACACTGATTGGCAAAAAATAAAAGTCCTAATTAATCTGTTCTGATATTTTTCTGCTGCAGATTTTAGCCAACACTTTATACTTAGCTGTGACATAACAGTATCTATTTAACTTTCATCTGAAAGCAAGAAAATGTCTTCAAAGTGTCCTATGCTTCCCATGCATTTCTGACTCCTATCCTCTAATTTCTAATTTCACAGAAATAAAAATAATCTCAGCAAGTTATCTTCTCTTTAGTGCCTCTCTACAAAGTCTGTATTTTCTTCCTGCGAAATCACTGATCTCATTTAAAAATGACAGAACCGAAGTTATTTGCCTTGCATTCCATGTCAAACACATTCACCTCTCCTTCTCTATTCTCGTCTCCTTCCAATTGCCTTAACGTCTTACCTCCAGTTGGTAAACATCTGCCATTCCAAACCATATCAAATTATTTTGTTTTCCTCTAGATCGCTCTTCGATTCAGATTAATTTTTTTTATTATTAGAAAAATATTTAATACTTGCCTGTTGTTGTTGTTAGTTGCCTTCAAGTTGGCTCCTACTCACGGAGACCTTCTGTTTAAGAGAATGTAACATTGTCCAGTCCTGAGCCCTTCTCACCATTGTTAGTATGTTTGAACCCATTGTAACCACTGCATCAATCCATCTCATGAGAGGTGTAGTGTAGGTAAACCTCAAAGACATCTGTCATTTTCGGGGTCCCTTTATCTTCCAGAATTAGCCCTGGTGGCACAATGGTTAAGCACTCGGCTAACAGCCAAAAGGTTGGTGGTTTGAACCCACCAGTCGCCCTTCGGGAGAAAGATGTAACAGTCTGCTTCCATAACGATTACAGCCTTGGAAACCCTATGGGATCGTTCTACTCTCTCCTATAGGGTCTCTATGAGATGAAATCGACTGTTGTTATTTTGTTTTGTTTTCTATTTTCCAGAGGAAAGCCTTTGTTACTTTGTCCAAAGCTGGCCTGCCCTTCTCTGAAGTTCCATATAGTTAGAGCTCCTCCTCTGAGCCCTTCACAGCTCAACTCTTAAACCTTCCTTTTTTGTTCTAACACATTGCTCATCTTCTTTGGATGCTCAGTCAACAGTGAGTAGCTAATAAACAAGTAAATTGCCCAATGTTTAAGTCAGGTTGGTTCAAGAACCAAAATAATGCATATTAATATTTTTAATTTACCTAATTAATGACTTGTAACATTAGTGTACTATATTGGGCTTAGACTGTCCAAGTGAATCAAAGAGTGTGATGAGGTCATCCCACAAATGCAGAAGCCTCAAAGGTCATGTCTCTGCCATAAAATACTCAGGTTAGAATAAGAGCACCACCTACCTGCTCAACTACCCTTGAGTCCCTAGGATCCTGGAGTCACACACACACACACACACACACACACACACACACACAGAAATCGTACACTGACACCTACTTGGCATTTGAAGCCTCAGTGCCAATCTGTCACTCTCCTGTAAACAATATGTAAATTCTGCCTGCAGCTGCAAAAAGGCTCCTTTCTTCAGCATGGATTTCATTTGCTTGAGAGGAAAGCAAGCAACCTATGTCCACATCCCTTACAGGTTCTGTGACTGCCTTCTCTGCAATTGATTAGGCTCTATTTGTTTACATAATATTAAGGAGTATTTCAGGCACCAATCTTTCAAGTTGCCAAAGCCATAACACATTGTTGCAGTTTCTTTAGACATAATTAATCTGTAGACTTCTGGGCTAGGTTAACTCAATCGATTTTTTTCCTTCCCTCTCCCATTTTGTCACTTGAAACTTGAAACTGGTCCTGGAAAACTCATTTGCATTCCTGAAGCTAGGCTGGAGAATAAACCCAGCAAACTTGTCTATTTGTGTACCTTAATATATGACTGTGCTCGCTTCAATCAAGACTGTTCAGTATCATCGCCAACAAAAGCATTAAATGAATTTTCTTCGACATGAGTGATAAGCTGCTGAATGTATTTCTTTAAAGGACTTTTTGTTTTTTCTGTGATGCTTACGGAATATGATAACAAATAACAGCAAGAGTGCAAATCTCACTAGAAATTCACAACGCTAGCTAGCCATTTGAGCTCTTTCTCCTTGCTTCCTGACATGCTAAATACCTTCGTTTTGGTTTAGGTTATACCTGATTATAAGTTTAAGAGGTTGCAGTTTTATCTCTAAAGAATTATTTAAAAATTCAGTTTTTCACGTTGAACTTCAGAGATTGCATTCTCCACCCGTAATTTTGTCATTTCATATACTGATCTCATCTGGGAGTTGATGCCAGTATCAGCGTCTTAGAAAGAAAAACTTCTAAAGTGTATTTTTTCAGCCATCAGTATTATTTCAGCATAATCTCTTCTAATTCTTTCCCCAAGAAAATTCTTAGTATATTTTCGTTTAAATTATTTCTTCCTTAACTATTCCCCCTCTCAGGGGCCAAATATTCACCTGAACTCAATTATTTTTCTGACTATAAACTCACATGGTTTCAACCATACCGTCAAAACCTGTATATGTTAGAGTGGGGGGGGGGGGGGGGATGTACGGGGTGTGTGTGTGTGTGTGTGTGTGTGTGTGTGTGAGAGAGAGAGAGAGAGAGAGAGACAGAGAGAGAAAATCCATGTGTGTTACTGGAAAAGTACAAAGGAAAGAGGGGGAAAATAATCACATTCCTTGTGCTCTGTGTAATGCTGTAGTATAACGTTAATGAAAGGGATGTTATGATGATGTTCTCAGTTATTTCAGTCAACACATTCTTCTTTTCACAATCTAATCTCCTTCATCAGAAAGAGAAATATATTTTTAGCCAACTCTCTGGGACCAAGTCATTGATTTATGAATATAAGGTGAAGGACTTCATGAATTTTTTCCTGACCTCCATCTGTCATTTCCTCAGACATATCTATTTTAAGAAATATAAAACAAATTGTTCTAATGGGGTACATTATCACCTTGATATATCACACAGGAAGAACTTCCTCTACTTCTTATCACACCTGAACAGAAAATTAGCTTTACATTGTCCTAACTGATTTTTCTTTCTATTCTTTATTATTTTATACTGATGATAATATATATTACTCAAATGCTGATTCACTCTGAATATTCTCTTAAAAATTTGATGTAAGTCCCTTCAGGTCTTTTGTAGATAAGGACAGATAACCAGAAGCAATTTTTCCTGCATTTGAAAATTCCTAGAAAACTAATCCACCAAAGGGCCCAACAGCACATTTAATATAGCTACTAGTTTTCCCTTTACTACATATGATTTCAGAGTCTCCCAACGCTATTAGTTACTTCTTCTACACACATCATACCTATTGGGGTTTACACCTTATTTAAAATAACCATAAATAATAATCGCTAGTTTTTTTTAAAGAAATAGAATTGATAGAAATACATAACCTTGAACTTTTGATGCATATTTGGGTAGAATTCCATATAGTCACATTTAGACTTGTTTGTCACTAAATGTGCAAATTATATTTTTATATACACATCAGAACATTCTCTCTCTTTCTGTCAATACACATGCACACACATACTATGCTCTACAAAGAAGGTCTGGAGAGAGGAAAAATACGAGGACATGAGAAGTGACAATTTATTCGCTTGGTTAGATGCAAAATGGATATAAGTCAACATGTTATTTTAAAAGTACAAATTAGAAGTTGACACAACAATAGAGTCCATTTCAGGACAAGATGTAGTATGTTTTATGCAGACAGATCTTAACACAGTGCACTTCTGGTAAAGTATTGTGAGCTTTCTGCATGGACTTGGAAGCCCTGATAATGCACTTCAGGATGGGAGAATTTTCCCTTAATTCTCATGCAGCGATTTGGAGCTCTTCTTATGTGATGGTATTGTGCAGAAATAAATAACAGTTTATTGAAGGGACCTGATTTAAAAAAGAGTTTTGTTAAAGAACATACCAACTAGGGCTTCATTAATAACAGTATTATCTACAAGTAATTACCTGTCTCTCTAGAGGGTGATCTGGAGGGTGAAATATCTAAAAATCAAATTAGAAATAAGGAAGAACTATATGTGTAGTGACTGTTTAGCTTGGGTACTTAGAAAAGAATGGTAACAGTTTTTCCACATCTAAAATACTACCATAAAGAAAACAAGATAGTATCATACAGCTTTAGAGAATAAAACTAGGTTAAATGGGGTAAAGTTGGAATAAATGAGAGTTTATCTAATTTAAAAGAAAAGCTTTGTAACAAAGCTATTCCACCACATAATTTAACTCTTTTGAAGTATAGTTTACCTCGTCACTGGAGAATTCAAGTGAAATGATTATTAGAAACAGAACCAAAGGGGATCACTTTACTGGGCAGAAGTTTGGAAATGAGACTATAGATCTCTTTGTAGACCCAAGATTTTAAAATTTCAATAAATCAGACACTTTGGAAGTTTGCAATTATCAATTTGACGAACTCTTACGTTTAGAAATATATTTGAATAGGTTAAAATACCATATAACTTTTAATATTAAAAATAAAGAAAACAATTTAAAGGACATTAAAAAGCATTGATGATCACTAGAGTCAATTCATGTCACATAATTACAAAATTAAAGCCAGTTTTTAATTATCTTTGGAGAAACATAGGGCAGGACTATTAAGTGAAAGTCATTACATTGAGTGCTGAAGTTAATACAAAAATAATAATGACCTGGTTCCTCTTCTCAAGCGGATACTTTTTTAAATTGTGGTAAGTGTATATCTATATATCTATCTATATATATAGATATATAAAACAAAACGTTTGCCAGATTTTTATCTAAAAGGGGAGATGAGGCAATAAACATACAGTGATGAACTTGGAGAGAGAAATCCCTAAGCTACTCTAGTAGATGTTAGAGGAAGGGATAAAAAGATGAGGGAAGTGTGTATGCTGGAATGGACATACTACGTAAGGCCAGAGGAACCATCAGAAAACTGTGTTCTCCAAAAAGGCCCAGGAGACACACCATTCACCAAAGCCAAGAGGAGGCTGTTGAGAAGGGCACTAGCATCATCAATAAGTTCAGATGTGCTTCTCTTCTGCAGGCCCAAGGATGACGGTGAGAGAAGTTATCACAGAACTCATTTCATTAACATCTTATGAGGATTATGAGGCACTGACGTAATAGATGGTACAACTTAATCATAAGAATCCAGGAGGCTGCAGTTACCATAATGATAAGCATGGTCACAGGGCCTGCTAACGTTGCTTTCCCACAGGGAGTTGGGAGTATGATTAATAGGGCATGATGTCCCTACAGACAAAATAGATAGACAATCAACAAGGGTTCTGATTAACATCAATAATAATTATAATAGTAATAATAACCAAGAATGAGCAATAAGTGACTGAGGGCAGTTAACTCAATAAAAAGTCATAATCTGAGTTGATTTTCAAATTTGGAACACATTGACATAAGACGTGGCTTTGTCCCTAGGTTAAAGGATCCTGCAACACCATGGCAAATAAATGCTGTGATGATATACCTAGATTTTAAAATAAAACTACAGGGTTTCAAGTTAAAATTAAATTTCAGATAAACAACAAATACTTTTTTTTACCATGGCTGCCAAATATTGCATGGGATATATTTATATTGTTGATTTCAAATTCCAATTTAACTGGGTGTCCTATATTTAATCTGGTATGGTAGTCTTACTATTTGGAGGCCAAAATCATCATAGCTCGCTGATAGAGTGACAGTTTCCAGGGCCCAGGTAATAAACATAGTCCTGTCTAAAGTCTGGCTCGCAATGGGCTCATTGGGTCCACAGGCCCACTCAGGGTTCATTTCCCCCATTTCCAGTGGTTAATTGAAACTGAGACACTTGACAGTTGGAGTGACTTTCACATTGGGTGCCTAGTCTGTGGAGTAAGAACTATAATAGAGGAGAAAGCCAAAAAAACAAACAAACAAAAAAAACTCTGAAACTATTCTACTTCACCCAATATAGAGAATCAAAAACAATACTGTATCCTGGAGGAAATGGTAGAGATTAGTTCCACCACTAAAGACCTAAAAGATATAAGGGTACTGGCCCCTATCATATCTTCATGTAATTCAACAATCTGGCCCCTGCGGAAATTGGATGGATCCTGGAGAATGACTGTAGGCTATCACAGATGTAACCAAGTAGTAGCCGCAGCCGCACCTGTATCACTGAATATGGTATCATTGCTATCATTGATTAATAAGACCACAGGTACATAGTATGCAGCCTCTGATTTGACAAATGTGTTATTTTCCATTTAAATTATAAAAGATGATTGGAAACAGTTTGCACTCATGAAGGACAGAAAACAGTATTCATTTATAGTTGGTCTCAGGGCCATGCTAACTCTCCTTTCCCAAGATATTCTGGCCACCTGGAAATCCCAAAGAGAATAGCACTACTCCATTACATCAATGACATCGAGCTCAGTGGGCAAGATAAGCAGAGGTAGCTAGTCCTCTGGGGGCTTTGATAAGACACATGCATTCCTGAGGGTGGGAAATAAACACTACAAGATTGAAGGACCTGCCATTTCAGTGAAATTTTCAGGGGTCCAGTGGTCAGGAAAGTGCGATGATATTTCTTTTAAAATAAAAGACAAATTGCTGCATTTTGCATCTACCACTATAAAGAAGGAAACACAATGCTTACACCTTTGGGTTCTTAAAGAAACACATCTGCATCTAAGACGATATCCTGGGAAGATGGAAAGCTGCCAGGTTTTATGGAGCAGGAAAGGGCATTAGAGTTTGTCCAAGCCATAGTTCAACCAATGCTCCCACTTGGGCCATATGATCCAGCAGACCCTATGGTGTTAGGGGTGTCAGTGGTGGGAAATGATCCACTATGGAGCTCACGACAAGCTTTAACTGGAGAATCCCAATGCAGGCCCCTGGGATTCTGTAGCTATGCTATCCACAGCAGAGAATTACAAGCCTTTTGAGAAACAAAAATTTTTTGATGTGTTACTGGGCCCTGATAAAGATAGAGTGCTTGAATGTGACAATGTGACTGGAATTTCCCATAATTTGTTAGGTTGTGTCAGGCCTACCAAGTCATAAAGTCAGATAGGCTCAGCAGCTATATATCATATAATGGAAATGGTAATCCAGAAACACTCTGAGCAGGACCATAGGGCACAAGTTAGGCCCATGGGCTTATAGCAAATACTCCTTTTCACCCACTACCCCTGGTGGCATAGTGGTTAAGAGCTATGGCTGCTACCCAAAAGGTCAACAGTTTGAATCCACCAGGCACTCCTTGGAAACTCTATGGGGCAGTTCTACTCTGTCCTATAGAGTCACTATGAGTCGGAATCGACTCGATGGCAATGGGTTGGGTTTTACAGTTGCATTAGTGCCCTTCATCAGCAGCTTGTACCTATGATTATATGGGGATTCCTATGTGACCAGCTAAAGGAGGAGGGAAAAGGCTGAGCCTGGTTTATGGATAGTTCAGCTTGGTATGTGGGTGCAAACAAAAAATGAGTAGTGGTTGCAGTATAGTCACAATCAGGGGTAGGCTTGACAGACAAGAGAATGATAATTTTCCTAACTGGGCAAGCTGTGAGCAGTGAATTTGGTTGTCTATTTTTCTGGAAAGAGAAGTAGCCCAAACCATCACGTCAAGGGCCTGGAAGGAAAAGAACTGAAAGATCAAAGACCTTTTTCAGGTAGATGTATATGTATGGTCATATTGAAGTGGGTATAAAATGAGAAGATTTTTGTGTTACATGATAACCCCCATAAGAAAACATACCACCGAAGAGGCATTGAACAGCAAAGTAGTCAATATGACTCAGCCAGTTAACATTAATCAGAATTTGTCAATGGGCACCCCACAACTGGCATGATGAGCACATTAATGGAGTGACCATGGTGACAGAACCAGAAGCTACAAATGGGCCCAACTAAATAGACTCCCACTTACCAAGACAGACATAGCTTATACCTCTGAATGTTTAATTTATTGGAAACAGAGACCAACACTAAGTGCCCAATATAGCACTATCATTAGAGGAGATCAGTCATGGACTTGGTTGATTACACTGGGCCCTTTTCATTCTGAAAGGAGCTGTAGTTCATCTTCATAAGGATAAATACCTATTTTGTGTATGAGTTTTCCTTTCTTGTTCGTAAAGCCATAGCCAGAACCACTCTTTGGGGGCTTACAGAATGCCTGGTCCATAGCAATGGAATTCTACCTAGTATATCACCAGACAAGGGGATACTCTTTATAGTGAAGGAGGTGCAGGAGGGATCCATGACCATGGAATTCACCGGTTCTATCATGTACAATGCCATCTAGAGGCAGCAGGCCTCACAGAACAATAGAATGGTGTTCTAAAGGTACAACTGAAACACCAACTCAGAGTAAACACTATGAAAAGAATGGGTGCCATCCTTCAAAACACAGTGCATTAATTAACAAAAAGATCTTTCTATACAGTGCTCTGTCCTCAATAGGAAGGATAAATGTATTTGAAAGCCAAGAGGTGAAGGCATGGAAGGCCCCAAGTACCATCACTCCCAATGCTCCACTGGGGAACCTTGTGCTTTCAGTTTCCGTAACAGTGGGTTCAAACGAGTTGGAGGTCCTGCTCCCCAAAGGGATACACTCTTGTCAGCAGACACAGCAAGGACTCTTACTGAACTACAAGTTATACCTGCTTCCAGGGTACTTTGCAAGGGATCAGCAGACAGAAAAAAAAAGGAGTCGCTATACTGATACGGGTAATTGACCATGATCAGCAAGAAGAGTTAGGACTTCTTTTATACAACATGCGGGCAAGGAGAAATACCTGTGGAATCCAGAAGATATACTTGGGCATTTCCTGGTACTATCTTGCCCCATTATAGCTATGAATGGATATGTGCAGCAATTCAGAACTGAAAGATGCATGGCTATTGTGATGGTTAATTTTATGTCATCTTGGTTAGGCTATGGTTCCCAGTGGTTTGGCCAAACACTAGACTTGTTGCTATTCCACAATATAATCTAGTATAATGTAATGTAACCAC
>NW_004443988.1:897016-902563 GCF_000243295.1 Trichechus manatus latirostris
CAACCCCAGGGCACAAATTAACCAATCCTCTCTCAGTAGGCCACACTTTATTTGCATAGTGGACAATAGCCACCTCATTTACATAGCCCATAGTCACATCATTTGCTCTATCTATTGACCAATCCCTGCAAGGTGCATACCAACCACAGGGCAGGCTACAGCCCAGGGCCAGGCAAAAAGTATCAAACCATCTTGTTTACAGCTTACCCAGGAAATGTCAATCAACCTGAATAAAATAACAAACCCTCTGGGGTAGAAAACTAAAGGTAACTCCTCAGGGTTTAGGGGAAAAATCTCTTAAGCTGTTTTTCCAAAGAACCAAGGCAAAAGGCCACATAAAAGAACTCATTTCACCACACGTGAAACATTTAAGAACTTAGATATCCATCAATAAAGAAATAGAATTTAAAATGGAGAGATATACTCAGTTGTAAAGCGCACAGCAGTTAAAAATGAATGAACTATCTAGTAGTATCAGTAAGAATAATTCTCAAACAGATTATCTTTTGTGGAAAAAAGAAGTTACAAAAGGGCTGCTACTGTTGATTCCAGCACTTAATGCTATAAATATAGCTTCAGGGTAAATTAACGAAGATTACTCTCTTGAGCCAGTATGCATCCTGTCTCCTGGGAAGAGAAAGGGCTCCAAGTACATTGTTTGCTTATTCTCTTGGGTGTCTGTTGACTTCAAATGACTAATCTAGAGTTTGCAAGGTGGCACAGGGATTAACACCTTTGGTACACACAGAATATGATAATATTTGTATAGTACACTGTGGTAATTTGATGAAGCTGTTTGAGGACTGAGGTGATAAACCCAGCGGCTTTGGCCACCTCCAGGCCTGGCCCAGCCTCCATGGGAGCTGAAAAAAAAAATCAATATTGTAATGCAACCCTAACCCATTTGTCACACAACGTTTGGGAAGATCTGTATTTGCAAGGATCAACAATGTTCACACTTGCTATGTAGCATATTCTGTCAAATCAGGCTCTTCATTAAAGGAATTATGATCTTGTGAGTGATTTTACCAATATAACCGAATAAAATAAAACAAAATGCATCTGGTAAGAAGTATTCTGTAAGAGCAAGGACCATGTAAAATCGATTTTTGAGTTTCCAACTACCTCCTGAGAGCTAAGCAGAGTGCTGAGGAGCACTGATGGTGCAGTGGTTTAGCGCTCAGCTTTACCCAAGAGGTCAGTGATTAGAATCCACCAGCCACTCTGCAGGAGAAAGATGGGGCAGCCTGTTTCCTTAAAGATTTACAGCCGTGGGCAGTTCTACTCTGTCCTAGCAGGTCGCTATGAGTCCGAATCGCCTTGAGTGAGTTTGGTTTTGGTTTGGTAAGCAGAGTGCTAGCTGCACCTAAGTTTTTGTTGGCTTAATGGAGTTCTGCTTTCAGTGCCGTGGGTCTCCTACTGACTGCCATTCAACTGACTACACTCCAGCCACAGTCTTCATTATGAGATGATGAAAGGGTCAGAGAATGGAAATTTTCTGATTACAGAATAGTCAAACAGGAAAATTTGTCGACAAAAAAAAAAAAAAAGAAGAAGGATTTTGTCCTATAAAGGAAGTCCAGAGCCCTATGGTAGCAAACACAAGCTATCATGCTTCCTTACACTCAAGAAATTATCCTCAAATCTTAAAAACAGTCTCCGTCTCATTTGAGTAACAATAAGCCAAATCAGTTTGTTGGCGAGTCATACACAAAGTTTTAGTTGTACAATGTGTTTAACAATGTTAGTTGCAAATTCTGCCAAGACCATTTTATAACAACAAACAGAAAAACAAGCAAGGAGGAGGAAGAAGAGAAAGAGGAAGCATACAGCCATAGCTTATTTTTTTATTTCACACGGAAATAAAAAAATCCCACGTGGATAATATCTTGTTGCCCTTTGGGGCAATCACAAGTTCCTGGAAACCTCTTCTTTCTATGGGATGCAAGTATCCTGCTTCCCATCTTGGAAGCAGTAATGCCCCTCCTGCTTCAGGGTGTTTTGGGGTCATTGTGCTGGATCTCATACTCTCTGCCTCTCCTGCTCTTTCTCCTCTTCTCTGAATCTTAAAGCACAGGTGAGAGACGGCAGAGGAGGCGGTGCAAATATTGGAAATGGCGCAATATTGCTCCCATCATTGCTTGATACCTCCTTTCTTCCCAGAGCTCTATTTTAGTGCCGCCTGCTCATGAATCAAATGTTTTCTGCTTCTGAACCTCATCATGCACCTGCCTGAAGCACTTCTTAGATTTTCTGTCTGGGGTATAGTTTGTGTGAAGCCCACTGAGTTGAAAGTCCTTCAGCATTTGCTCTTTCTGACACCTGGGAGGCAGAGCCGCAGCAGACCATTTTGTATTCCAGCCACTAAATGTTAGAAAGTCAGATGGAGACAGAAAGTTCAAGGTCTGGCCACGTTAAGCTTTGGTATCACAGTGCTGCACACTTCAACTATCATTTGTGAGGCAGGAACCCTGGCTTTAGAAACATTTTACATTTAAGTCATAAGAACAGCCAAATCCTCTAAGTCCTCAACTTTATTCATTCACCAGACCAAAATCATAAACCCTGTCACAAAAATCACTTGTTCTGAGGCATTGACCAAATGAAAGGGCAGAGTTTTCTTATGTTCACAAGGAGCCTGAACACGGATTCCTTCTGCAGCTGGAATACCAATGTGAGAGACAGGGTCTGGGATAGCACATCCAGTTCATTGTTTTGTGAAGAGGTTACAGGGTATGATAACACCAATGCGAATTTGGATTTGATATGATAAAACATTTATCCTGGAATCCACCATACAGAAACTCAAATAGCAAGATTGTTCACTAAGCCTCCTAAAATGGTAATTGAGGAGAAACAGCTGGGCCTGCTAGAAAAAGCCTAGGCTTTAGATTAGCATGGAGTCAAGATCAATACAGGCTCAGCTACCTTTCTAGCTGTAGGAAGCTGGGGAATTCTCTTACCCTATCTGAGCTTAAGTTTCCTTATCAGCAATGCTTGGTTAATACCATCTGGCTTTCGGGATTGTGGTGAAATTTGTCCAACGTGTGCTATGTGCGCCTAATTATGACCTGAGACACCATAAATTTCTTAACGATGTGCCTTAAGAATATCAAAGACACTGTGTTCTCCTAATGGTGCAGCGCTTGGTGTCCTGAATTATATAGGAAGATGCATTAGCAATATTCAAAACCTGCCTGAAAGCAAGAGCTTTGAAAAAGATGATGTACTGTTTTCTTGCTTAACTCATTTATTTACTTAACATAAACTTGCTCATCAGGCTCTGTGCTAGGTGCTAAAAACAATTTACTGGATAATCCATTCTCTCAGACCATACATTCATGCAAGCATTTGGGAAAAGTATGACAAGATTTTTGGACAGACTCAAAAACACCAATCAGAGGGTTTTCTTTCAAGTAAAATTACAATTATGGATCCAGTTTGTAGAAATTTATGAGTTTAATCATTTTTAAGCCTAATTCATCTATTTTTGACATAATGCCAATACTTTAAGGTTCTGTTAAGATAATTAAACTTTGCTGAAAATGTCTGTCACCATAAAGAAAAACTAAACAGGTTTTCTAGAATGGATGGACAAAAATAAGGCCTTACCTCCCAAGTCCCTAAAATGAACTAGAAAGAAAGGCCTGGCAACCCACTTGTGAAATTCAGTCAATGAAAACCCTATGGATCACAACAGTCTGATCTGCATCCAATGGCGAGGATTGCACAGAACCAGACAGCATTTCATTCCATCCTGCACAATGTTGCCGTGAGTCTGGGGCTGACTTGAAGACAGCTAACAACTCCGCAATGGGCAGGACCCTGAGACATAGCTCAGTTCTAGAAAATTAAGCACTTATAAAGAGGGAAATTAAAAAAAAAGTCATTATTTCTTATTAGTTAAAAAAAAAAAAATGTGTAACATATTGGAGGGACTCTTCTAGACTTACAACTAGGAAGCTTTAAGGCTCAGTCCTAAACTTCCTGTAGTCATACGGACTTTTCCAGTCTTACCCTCAAGATAAACATTTCAAACACCTCATCTCCCACTTACTTATTTCTCACAATCTCCTATTAATTAAAGGCTTTTTTTTTTTTTTCTAAAAGGTTTTTGAACTATGCATTTTAAACTACTGCATCTGGCTCTGAAATTTTGTCTCTGTTATCTCTGCTTCCTATTTCGTCACTTTTTCCCAGAGATCTCTACTCCCACATCAGCTGACTTTTCTACAGTTATCGATCTATCTCAGGAAAGGTTGAGTTCAGCCACCTACCTGCCCATGCGAGTTTGTGTGGAAGCTTTATTAATTGCCCACAGGGAACACTATTGAACCCTGTAGAGTTGTAAATTTCATGCTTACAAGAATCTCTTCCTCTTCTCTAATTTGACATGCCAGCTCACCTGCCTCCTCTTTCTTACTGCCAATGTTAACATCTTAGCTTGGACTCTATTGGGGGCTGAAGCAGAATGGCATGAAATAAATTCAATTCTTGTCTCAGTTTTCCTAATACATTAAGTCTGTCACCTTCTTTCAGTGCATGTTCAATCAGTATAACTTAGGTCTCCATTTCTAATTGTTAGGGCAATACATCCTTTGGTACCTTCTACCTTTGGGTTGTTAAAGGGCTGGAAAGTTTCTCTCCCCTGGGATCTAGGACAGCCCAAGTTCGAACAATTCATGTGAGATAAAAATAGAGAACTACATAGTGTTTCTTTATCTGACAGAGTGGAGAAATCATTATTAATAAAGTTTACTTGCATGAATTATTCACAACCTTAATGAAACATTAGACACATAGGTAGACATAATACTGTGGAATGTACTACTGGCCTCGGAGCCAGTTGAGTCAGCTTCACAGCAAATGTAAGCCCATGGACTAGTTGAATAACCTCTATATGAACCTTCTTTTCTTTATTTGTAAAACGGATAACAATTCCCATTAAACCTTGTTTCAGTATTACTGTGGGAATCAAATGCAAACGCATTAAAAAGTGAGTTGAAATGTGGAAAGCATAACCAAATGGCAATTCAATAATACTATCAGACCCTGAAATTGTCATGTTAAAAGGGGAACATGTATCACCAGAAAAACAGCGTTTCCTTAGGGAAAATAATTACTCTTCACGGAGGATTTCCTAGGCTGGAATTTGCACATTGTGGATGAACAAGAAAGTTGTGTTAAGTTGAAATCCATGTCACTGGTAAATAAATTCTAAAAGTCATTTAATAGTTGTATGACCTTGAGAGACTTATTTAGATTCTCATGGTCTCAGCTTTGTTTGTTTGTTTGTTTAATCCATATAAGTATGTGCTTTATAAGGTTGTTGTGAGAATTAAGTGGGCGGACACATGCTTAACACAGCGCCTGGTACATGTTGTTATTGTTAGGTGCCATCAAATCAGTTCCAATTCATAGCAACCCTATGTACAACAGAGTGAAACACTGCCTGGTCCTGTGCCATCCGCACAGTCATTGCAATGTTTGAGCCCATTGTTGCAGCCACTCTGTTAATCCATCTCATTGAAGGTCTTCCTCTTTTTT
>NW_004443988.1:903089-929401 GCF_000243295.1 Trichechus manatus latirostris
CACGGCACATTGCAGGCAAGTGGTGGCGCTCAGGACTCGTTTTGCACATAGGGAGAGAATGAGCAGCGGACAGTTTACTCAAGCCTCCAGAACCAGTGAAAAGCTGCACAGAATCTGCAAAAGATAAGTACATGGGTTTAACCTACCGCACAGATCAAAAACACCCCCTTTGGGAAGAAACTCTCTCCCATTTCCCTGCTCCCTTCCCGCTCTGAACAGGGTCCCAGGCTGGCTTCAGGAATTGCTGCATCCCCTGGGCCAGAAGTAGGGCCCATCATGCGCCCAGAGCCATTCTCCCAGCCTTGGAGAGGAAACAAATTAACAAAAAGGAAAAAATAATCTGCCAGCTCCCTTAAGCTTGGAACTCAGGGCAAGCACAGCTCCTTTGCCTAGGCACATGAATAAGGGGTCCACCAACTTTGAATGCCTTTCACCCCTGCACAGACCTGGGTAGGCCCATTTCAACAGTGTAGGCCCACATTACCACAGTACAACAGGGTATATACCTGAAGCCTAACTTCACTGTATTAGCTATATGGTGGAGTGACAGGTTCATGATATTTGACACTGCTCTGTCCATTAAGCAGGGTCCTCACCTACCTACATCAGGGACCTGAGGACTGCTGGCTCCACCCACACCACCTATGCACCCATGACAGGGGTCCAAGAATAAATGGTGCCTCCCAGTCCTTACAGCCAACAGCATTGGGTATCCACATTCCAGATGTAAAACCCACCCACCTACGCACTCTAGGGAACAGGGACATGTTTTCCTGCCAGATACTCAGGGACAGTCATCAGCCCCCTGCCTTGCTCAGCGCGTGAACCCCTACTGCAGCCAGATACCTGTGCCTACTCCAATCACCCTTGCTGGTCTAGGACTGTAGGTGAGAGCCTGCACCACACACTTGGTGACTGACTATCTGGGCACCTAAGCTGAACCCATACAAGAAAAGTAAATGAACTTCTGGGCTCACATACCTAGCAACAGATCTAACCACCTGGTGATAGGATGTTAGAGCTTCAAAGGCACCAGTAATCAAACTAGCTCACACAAATAGCCTAATGGGCATATCAAAACAAAACAAAACAAGAAGCTAGGACACAGTAAGCAAATATAAAATAAATAAATGTAATAACTTATTTATGGCTCAGAGACAACAGTCAATATCAAATCACACGAAGAGGCAGACCATGATGGCTTCAGCAAGCTCCCAGAACAAAGAATCAAGAAATCTTCCAGAGGAAGAGAACTTCTTGGAATTACTGGAGGTAGAATACAGAAGATTAATATACAGAACTCTTCAAGAGATCAGGAAGGAGATCATCCAAAATATAGAACAAGTCAAGGAACACACAGACAAAGCAACAGAGGAACTTAAGAAGATCAGAGAAGAGCACAGTGACAAATTTAACAGGCTGCAAGAATCCATAGAGATACAGTAAACGGAAATCCAGAAGATTAACAATAAATTTTAAGAACTAGAAAACTCAATAGAAAGTCATAGGAGCAGAATTAAGGCAATGGAAGTCAGAATTAGTGAGATTGAAGATAAAGCACTTGACGCCAACTTATTTGAGGAAAAATCAAATAAAATAATTTAAAAAAATGAAGAAACTCTAAGAATTATGCGGGACAGTATCAAGAGGAACAACCTACGAGTGATTGGAGTACCAGAACAGGGGCGGATAACAGAAAATACAGAGAGAATTGTTGAAGATTTGAAACTTCCCTGATATCGTGAAAGATGAGAAGATATCTATCCAAGAAGCTCATCAAGCCCCATGCAAGGTAGATCCCAAAAGAAAGTCACCAAGATATAATCAAACTTTCCAAAACCAAAGATAAAGAGAGAATTTTAAGAGTAGCTATAGATAAATGAAAAGTCAACTACAAAGGAGAGTCAATAAGACTAAGCTTGGACTACTCAGCAGAAACCATGCAGGCAAGAAGGCAATGGGATGATATATATATAAAGCCTTGAAGGAAAATAATTGCCAGCCAAGAATTATGTACCAAGCAAAACTGTCTGGCAAAAAAAGAAAAAAAAACTGATGGCAAAATTAGGGCATTTCCATTTCCAACAGAAGTTTAGGGAATTTGTAAAAACAATACCAAAATTATAAGAAATACTAAAGGAAGTCCTATGGTTGGAAAATCAATAACATCAGATAACAACCCAAGACGAGAACACAAGACAGAGCAACCAGATATCAACCCAGATAGGGAAGTCACAAAAATAAATCAAAGCTAAAATGCTGAAAATAGGAAAACAGAGATGTCAATATGTAAAAGATGACAACATTAAAACAAAAAAGAGGGACAAAAAATGTAGTCATAGATCTTTCATATGGAGAGGAAGTCAAGGCAATATAAGGAAATAAAAGATTGGTTTAAACTAAAGAAATAGAGGTAAATATTAAGGTAACCACAAAGGAAACCAACAATCCTACACATCACAATAAAAAACAGGAAAAACATAAAGACTCAGCAACAATGAAAAAGATGAAAAGAAAATACATAAAGAAAAATGACTCAGCACAGAAAATTAAGTGGAACAAAGAAACTGTCAACAACATACACACAAAAAGACATCAAAATGGCGGCACTAAACTCATACCTATCAATAATTATGCTGAATGTAAACGGACTAAATGAATCAATAAAAAGACAGAGAGTGGCAGAATGGATTTAAAAAAAAAACACAATCCGTCTATATGCTGCCTACAAGAGACACACTTTAGGCCTAAAGACACAAACAAACTAAAACTCAAGGGATGGAAAAAAATATATCAAGCAAACAACATTCAAAAAAGAGCAGGAGTGGTAATATTAATCTCTGACAAAATAGACTTTAAAGTAAAATCCACCACAAAGGATAAGGAAAGACACCATATAATGATTAAAGTGTCAATACACCAGGAGGACATAACCATAATAAACGTTTACACACCCAACGACAGGGCTCCAAAATACATAAAACAAACTCTAACAGCATTGAAAAGAGAGACAGACAGTTCCACAATAATAGAAAGAGACTTCAACACAACTTTCGGTGAAGGAAAGAACATCCAGAAAGAAGCTCAATAAAGACACAGAACATCTAAATGCCACAATCAACAAACTTGATCTCATAGACATATTCAGAAAATGAATATGCTTGGGTCAAGTGGTAGGCCTGACACACAGTGCTCAAATAATGATTTTATATATATGCCAATTTGGCCACAGGGAAGAGACCATACAGCTTTTTAAAAAATACTACACTGAAAAAA
The DNA here is from genome assembly GCF_000243295.1 of Trichechus manatus latirostris. Taxonomy (NCBI): domain Eukaryota; kingdom Metazoa; phylum Chordata; class Mammalia; order Sirenia; family Trichechidae; genus Trichechus; species Trichechus manatus. The sequence goes on from NW_004443988.1 coordinate 906,366, forward strand.
ATATTAATCTCTTAAACATAGCAAAATTGCTTATTGGTTTAAAATATGGTTAAGACTATTGGCTCCATAAATTACTAGAACTTAGTCTATTTTGTTTACTTCTCTGGTCAATACAGTCACTCAACTGATAATTATTTTTGTTCATTTTAGCATAAAATTTAATGAAACTTTCTCCATAACCTTGGGTAATTAAGAAAGGTTTCTACAAAAAAGCAGGATATGAACTGGGCATTTGAGTTTTCATTTTTTGTAGTTATCAGTGTTAGTTTATTATTAATATTATTATCAATATATAATTAACATACTGTAAATGATTGAACTATATGTCCCCAAATCTATGTCTACATGGAAACTCAATATATGACTTTATTTGAAAATAGTTTTTTTGCAGAATTAGTTAGTTAAGAATCTCAAAACAAAATCATTCTGGATTTTAGTGTGGGCTCTAAATCTGATGTCATGAAAAGAGAGGGAGATTTGGGTACACACAGAGATATACAGAGGAGAAGGACATATGAAGACAGAGGCAGAGACTGGAGTCATGCTTCCACAAGCCAAGCAATGCCAGGAGCCACCAGAAGCTAGAAGAGACAAGGAAGGATTCTCCCTTTTTGCCTTCAGAGAGATACTCGCTTGCCAACACTTTGATTTTGGAATTCACCTACAGTAGATTCCTTCTTTCTTCTTGTGATATTGGGGATTAATAACTTAGCCCTTTTAAGACCCTATTACTTTCTCCTTTAATTTTTTTTGGTACTATGTGTTTTGGAAGGCATGCTGAATCAAAGAGTCTTTCTGAATTTTATTTTATGAAATATGGATTTTGATACATACTTTGTGGGGAACATATGTCCCAAAGAATGTGACAAAACATGAAGCACTGATTTGTGGAATGAGAAGGTCCTAATGATATTTGTGCCTTCCATTGCTTACATTGAACACCTCTAATTTTCCAAAATATGACACATACACACACAAAAAAAACACCAAACCCAACAGGACTCCCTAACTATCACACAGGAAGCCATAAATATGCTTACAAGGGTTATCTAGCTGTACAAAAGCCAAAAGTCACAAAAGTTTTACCCAATCTCAATTCCCAGATGCACTGCTTCATACATAAGCCTCATACCTTGGTGAATTTTCACCAAAGAATGTATCTTTTGTTTATCACTGTTACAGAAGCCTCCACTGGAGGGCAGCAAATACTTTTAGTGGGAAAAGTCATTGCCCAAGAAACCTGAGAGCCTGAAAATGTTTGTGGACACTTTCTGTCCCAATAGACCTTAAGGTTCTAATACAAGAAGTGAGAAGAATGGATGCTGGGCAAGAAAGAACAAGAAATATTCACTACAATATAATATAATAAAGGAGCCCTGGTGGTGCAATGGTTAAGCACTTGACTGCTAACTGAAAGTTGGGGATTGAACCCACCCAGAAGCTCCAAGGGAGGAAAGACCTGGCTATCTGCTCCCATAAAGATTACAGCCTAGGAAATCCTATGAGGCAGTTCTACTTGTTCATATAGGGTTACCATAAGCTGGAATTGACTCAAAGGCACACAACAGAAGAACAACAATAAAATATAATAAAGAAGTCACTGGGTGGCAAGAACTGTTAGGTGTTCGACTATTAACCAAAAGTTGGCAGTTTTTCAGCTCACCCACAGGTGCCTTGGAAGACATGCCTAGTGACCTGCTTCTGAAAAATCACAGCCTTAAAAACCCTGTGGAGCAGTTCTACTTTGCACACATAGGGTCGCCAGGAGCTGGAATCACTACAAGGCAACTAACTACAATGCCTATATTGATAACTTTCCTGTTTATTATTTTTAAATCCAATGAATGACTGTTCATATGTATGTAGATGGTCCTCAGACATTGTAAAGCATGCTATTTCTGTTTCTAGGTTTCCTGTTTGTGTACATGGAAAAACCATGTACTCTGATGTGAGTCTTCCTTCTGTCTCTCTCCCAATCACGTCTGAACCAGTCTTGTGCTGTGTATTCTTTTACTTCTCCAGTTCAGACTTCCTTTAACAAACTCTTAACACTAAGTTTTGTACTCCTTTCCCTAACTTTCACACTACCATCCAATTCATGTTGCTGAAGTGAAGTCACTTCCATATTTAAAATCCTTCTCTGACTTCCCAATGGCTTCAGGGCAGAGAAAAAGTCCTTTGTCATTGTTAGCTGCTGTGGAATCAGCCCTGATTCATGAGGACCCCATGCAAAATGGAACAAAAGACAGCCCAGTCTTGTGCCACCCCTAAAAGCTCCGTTGAAACCTGTTCATCAGCTTGGCAACACAAAAGCCTCCACTGACAGACAAGTGGTGGTGCGTTGGTCAGGAATTCAACCCAGGTCTCCTGCATGGAAGGTGAGAATTTTACCACTGAACCACCAAAGCTCCGAAGATGACATGTGACAATGGAGACAGAAACATCTACAAGCAGCAAGGAACACCAAGGACTGTCAGAAGCTACTAGATGAAAGAAACAAGAAAATATATATTCCCCTAAAGCCTACACCCTAATTTGGATTTACAGCCTCCAAAGCTTTGAGACAATAAATTCCTGTTTTTCAAATCCATCCACTTGTGGTTATTTTGTTACAGCTGAACTAGGTAACTGACATAATATGTAATCTCAGTTTACTTTTGAATTAGACTGAAACTTCATTAAGCAACTAATTATTTATAAATGTATTTGGATTTCAAAGAATAAGCATTTTACTGGATATGCATCCTAACAATGTGGAGGCTGACTAATATACTCATCTATTCCTAAAACAGATCTTATCCAATCCATTCTCTCCATTGTCACAAGAAACTTGTTTGTATTGCTACAATATTCTCCTAACTGGTTTCCCAATTTTTACTCTTGCATTTTTTTTATTCATCAGCCGCACAGAAGCAAAAGTGTTCTTTAAGCTGTAAATCCAATCATCCTACTCACAAATTTAAAATAATTCAATAACTTCTCATTTTTCTTAGAACAAAGTCCTATATAATCTGGTCTCTGTCTTATTCTCCAGGCTTGCCTTGTGAAGTCCTCTTCCTTCCTAATGGCATTGTGCTTTAGTTGATTTTCATAATGCACCCCTCAGTAATCTTTCTGAAAGGTCACAACCTTAAAAACCCTATGGAGCAGTTCTATTAGGATCCACAATCAACTCCCATGGAAGCAGCAGTCAAGTAATCAAATGATGTATTGTCTTGGGCAAATCTGCTGCAAAAGAACTCCTTAAAGTGTTCAAAAGCAAAGATGTCACTTTGAGACTAAGGTGCATCTGACCCAAGACAGGATATTTTCAATCACCTCATAAGCATGTGAAACTGGACAATGAATAAGAAAGATCAAAAAGAATTGACGTCTTTGAATTATGGTGTTGATAAAGAATGTTGTATATATACCATGTATTTCCAGAAGAAAGAACAAGTCTGTCTTGGAAAAATAGTCATTGTGTTCCTTGGAAGCAAGGATGTGAGATTTCATATCAAGTGCTTAGGACATGTTATCACGAGGGACCAGCCCCTGAAGAAGGACATCATGCTTGGTAAGGTGGAGTGTCAGCGAAAAAGAGGAAGACCCTCAATGAGATGGACTGACATAGTGGCTGCAAATAAATGCTCAAGCATAGCAACAATTGTAAGGATTGCACAGGACAGGGCAGTGTTTCGTTCTGTTGTACATAGGGTTGCTGTGAGTCAGAACTGACTCAACAACACCTAACAACAACAATGGTATATTACTGTCAATGTATGCTTGATAAATTGCTTAAAATTCTAAGAACTGAATAATCTGAATTACAAATTAGACATTGGTAAAATAAAGATTTTTATCTGCAAAATATAGTTAAGTACACAAGATATAGAGAATAAAAAAGACAAAGAAATGGAAAACCAAAAAAAAAAGAAAAAATCCAAACCCATTGTCGTCAAGTCAATTCCGACTCATAGCAACCCTATGGGACAGAGTAGAATGGCCCCACAGGGTTTCCAAGGAGCAACTGGTGAGTTTGAACTGCCAAACTTTTGGTTAGCTGCTGAGCTCTTAACCACTGCGCCACTGGGGCGCCAAAGAAATAGAAGAGGTATATAAATTAGGCATACAAAAAAAAGTTTTATAACTCTTAGTAAGGCTTCCAGATAGAAAAAGCAGAAACAATGAAAGGGAGGAAATAATCAGGGAAATAGTGCATCAAAGGAAAAACATTGTCAGTTTTAAAATGTCTGTGTTGTTTCAAGAAAAATTAATGAAAAAAAAATCATAAATCTAAACATTTCTTCATGATTTTTCATAACTCCAAGAATAAAGCATAAATTATTAACTATTTCAAAAGGAAAAAAACAAAACAAAGCATTAGCCAGACTGTCAGATTTCTTCAGAAATACTGGATTCTATTATATATATATATACATATATATCTTCAAATTTTGATGAATCTATTTGTCTATAGATTTATATATACAGGCAAATCATCAATAAATATGATACATTTGGAACAAACTAAAAATAATCTGTTATAAAGGAAAACTTGGGTAAAAATAAAAATATATTGGTAGCTGAATCTGGCCTAGAAACAAGAGAATCCATTAATTATTGACACTTACAATATTCTCCTTTGAGTAGTAACTTCTAATAATACTAGGTTATCTTTTCCTCTCTATAGATCCACTCATTCTATTTAGTTCTGTAATGAATTATATTTCAATTCTAGAACATTGATAGTAGTCATCAGGTTTCAGAATCAAACTATGGACACAATCTAAAGACCCAATTATAGATATAGGAGAGAATATAATGTTATAATCTTGGTGTAAGATAACAAAATGACTAAGAAAAATGGGAAAGGATTAATAGGAGCATTACTAAAGGTACTGTAAATGCCGTAATTTCTCCATCATTCATAAGAGAAGAATAACAGATTCTGTCTGAAATTAATGTGTTAGGAAATAATGATTTAATTATATTATTTTAACTGGTGATGCCAGCCATCAAGTAAACAGAATACTTGCTCACTCATTCATACATAGCTAAATCAGGAGGTAAAATTGGGAAGAAAACCAAACCAAACTCGTTGCTGTCAAGTCGATTCTGACTCATAACGACCCTATAGGGCAAAGTAGAACGGCCCCATAGAGTTTCCAAGGAGCACCTGGTGGATTCAAACTGCTGACCTTTTGGTTGACAGCCGAGCTGTTAACCACTACACCACCAAGATTTCCAAATTGGGAAGGGGAGGTGTTTACTGGTATAAATATAATGTATCTCTAATTTTCATTATTATTTCAAAAATTATATCTTTTCATGACATATTAAGGAAGATATCTATGAATTCAGTGTTTAATTATGTTAACGTATTTTACCCCATAAGTTTATAGGGTAAAAGATTACCCTATAAAAACAAAACAAAAAGCTGATAACACCGTTTCTAAGGTGGGAGACTGGGGTTGAGTTGAGGAAGGCTTTTAATATTTATAGTTTGCATTTTTCTGCTGTACAGTTTTTTAACCAAGCATGTATATTAGCTTTACAATTAATAAACTACCAAATCAAAAAAAACCAAACCTGTTGCCATCGAGTCAATTCCGACTCATAGCGGCCCTATAGGAGAGAGGAGAACTGTCCCCATAGGGTTTCCAAGGAGCGGCTGGCAGATTTGAACTACCGACCTTTTAGTTAGGAGCCGTAGCTCTCAACCATTACACCACCAGGGCTTCAATAAGCTACCAGGTTAGTAAAATAATTTTTAAAATTATGTGCCCTAGCATAGTCTCTCAATTTATGCATCATAATTGGACTTGAATGAATCGGGACTGATTTTAATAAATAAATCTATTCTCAAAAGATAAACACCCATTGATAGAGAAGATTAAAAGGGTTGTCAAAAGCAGGTCGTTTTTCAGTCATGGTCTCTTTTGGTCTTGGCAGTAATATAGAGTTAGTCCAATGGGTTTTTTTAATTTTTTATTTTTATCAGATCTAGGACTATGCTAATACCACAGTGCTAGTAGCACCTGAATGGAGTACACACATTTAAACTGACTCTAAAGAGAACTTCATGGTTTCTGAGCTGGTTTCCATATTGAAATGTCTTCTTCCATCTCTAAACTTCTCCCATCTGCTTTGTACTATCTTCAAGAAAATTCAAGCCATCAAGGGTTTATTAGTAAAAGTTTTTGATACGTATCTTCTCCAAAGCCTCCATCCCTTCCTTTGATATCCCATAAAGTCATTGAATTCTATACTTTCCTTTGCTACATCATGCTATGTATCAAATAGTAGGTTGTGAGAGATAGACCAATCACAATAAATGGTCAATTTGCAAAAACTGACAAACAGTTAGCCTCAAGGAAGAAATGCTCCATCTCTAATACCTATACAGAGAAAGAAATAGATGATAGTGCAATGTAAATTAAGAAATGTTTGTTCTTCTGGGTTCCACAAATATTCTACTTAAACAGTAGTCCTTAATACAGTTGCTATTAAGTCACTGTAGTACTTGTATATATGATACCCTTTAATACTAACAAAATTATGTGTTTCTTTAGGATACAGGTTTTGTATCCTCAGTGCCTAAAAACAGTATGTACTGTGTCTATTTGCACAAATTTCAGACTCCAAAGGGGGTTCTCAGACTGAAACTGTTGCAAGGTCTCAGCCTATCAAAGATAATATTTTGTAGGGGACACCATTACCATAGATGGGTAAGCGTTTAGAAATTTCAGGATCACTTGAAGGATTAACATATTTCACTAATGTAAATGAACAACGAGACTTAAAGTACATGTCATTGTTTATCTGTCTCCAAATTAGCTTTTTATTCAATTGGTTAAGAATGTCTATGTTCTGGCACAGAGACAGAGAGGCTACAAATCTTGGGTTCACCCTGCTTAATTGCAAAGTTATAATAAAACTAAATGTGTTAATTTTGGATTTAAAAATAAAATAGACATAAAAATAAAGGTTTTATAGACTATGAATCCAATAGGCCGGTGTTCATCATTGAAACCAAGCTTACTGAATCTTGCCTGCTTACTCTGCATGAGTGTCTCTTATGAAGGAATATTCCTGGGTGTAATAAATGGCATTTAGATTCTTATTTTGCTCCTCCTCAGTCAAAATCAGCCCATGTCCCTTCCTACCTTTCATTCCTCGGTCATCCCTGCCACATCATATCCCCAGAGTCTGAAATTGCCTAGAGCCCTTCCTAGTAGGAAATAAGTCCATCTAGCTAGTACATTCTAACAGCATGTTAATTCTACTCATTACAGAACTGCAAACAACACGAAGACCAGATTCCAAATATTTACTCAAGAAATTGCAAAGAAGAGATAAAGAAAAGAAAAAGATGTGGCAAGTTTCTCATAGAACACAGCCCAGTGACCTGAGACATTTTTGTAATCAGCCAGGGATGAGCAGGAGATATTGGAATTCAGGGACAGTACACCTACAGTCCGATAATCTGTGGCATATAGCAGGCTGCCCTTTGTCCATCACTCCTAGTCTGGAAGACAATCACCTCCACAGGCAGTTTGGAGACTTAAAAAAAAAAAAAAAAAAACACGCTGCCATGGAGTTGAAATTTTAAAATGTCATATTTGGATTTAGAATATCCTGGTCGCAAGGTCCATGTTCCATAGTCTCCGTAAACATTTACATCTAAAGTCAACAGAGCCTGGAGTTAAAGTCATTATTTCCCTATTCCTTGGCTGGATGTTACATGATCTTCTGGTGCTTTTTATATGCTGTGTTGTGAATAGAGGTATAAGAATCAAGATTTTTTTCTAGTTTCATTAGAAAAGACTATCCTGGGGAGATTAAGGAGACTCACTCTGCATGTCTCTTTGATTAATGTAAGCAGTTGAGACAGTCTGCTTTGGGAACAATACCAAACATTACAAGCCTAAGTACATAGTGAATACCTTTCATTTTAAGGAGAATCTCAACTCATTCCCCATCACCAATAGCGTCCTCCTTTTCCTACTGCTACTAAACCTGAGGATTTATACTGTGTCTAGGCTGCCATTCAGGAGATAAATATGAACTCTACTATTCAGTGTTGCACAACTAATTAAGCTGACCCCAAAATAAACACAAATCATTTTATTTTCTTATATGCTTCTGAAGTGGTCAGAACTTGGACTGTAGACATTCTTGAAGCTTTATGTGATAGGAAACCACAACATAGTACTGTAACCCGTGCATGCTTAAGACACTTATTTTCTTTCTGTTTTCTCTAAAATGACCCACACTGAGAAAACTGCTTAACATGCATGAGGTAAACCCCATTTTATAAGATACTAATGGAGAAACTACAGTTTGTAATTAGCTCCAACCAGTACAAGTCAAACTATTATTAACAAAATATGAAAGTTAAATGGAGGTTCATTACTCCCCCAGTCATTGGCTTTTCCTCTCTGGGGAGTGTTTAACTAGTAGCAGTGGTTTTGGCTTTGCTTGATTAAATCTCATTATGAGAAAGGAATAAGCACTCATGCCCAACTCTGAAGGAACCCAGAGGTGTGCCAAGTCATCCATCAGGCTGTGCAGAAAAGGAGGTGTTCAGAAATTGACATGGCAGACACTTTTCTTTCTATTCAATGTGAAGCGTGGTGAGAAATACCATTCCAAAGCTTTTGTTTTTCCTGACGGGCTTCTCTTAGACTTCATTTGAAATGATCTATCTGCATCTTTAAATTAAAAAAAAAAAAAAAAATTGGTCAGTAGATTTGTGCTACTTTCTACACCTCTAAGGACTCTAAGGAAATGTAGAGTTTGAAACATTGGGTAGTTGGAAGTGAGTAAAAAAGGAGACAAGAAAGTGTGTGTGGTCAGTCTTCTAAAGAGAGCAAAGGCTGGGACAGGCATAGAGCTTAATAATGAAGGATAAGCCTTGTAAACCATGATAGGCTTGCAGAAGACTCATTTACCCAATATCTGCCATTATTCCCCACTTACAAGACTAACTCTCTCCTCTTCACAGCCAGCAGTAAAAGACAGGGTGTTAACGGATAGAACCTCTGTATAGGTCCATAGTCCCTCCCATCCTCACTCTACCTTCCAGTGGGAGGCAGACATTGGTAGATAAATACAATGTTTTTATGCATATAAACCTTGTTTGATCTCTGCCAATTGACTGAAATAGGATTTCTTGCCTATGGTTTATTGCATTTTATTAGACCCTTTCTGATTTAGATATTCAGCTGTGTAAATTAAGAGTAGTATATAATTTGCAGAAAAAAAAAAAAATCCCCAGCTCTAGACTTGGTGTCAAGTAGATGGCATTCTACTTCTGGCTCTTTTTCTTAGTAGCTCAGGAAAGTCATGTATGACTGGAATGATTGTCCATCTCCATCTGAAATCCTAATTTCTATATCTCTAACTATGGAATTGACAAAGGTAGGCAGATGTCATGATTTCATATTTTCAGAATTTTAAACTAAATATTAAAATAAGATTTAACATACAATCTGCATTGAGATTGTGCAAAAAAGGGTATAGAATATATAGCACTTTCCAAATTTTATTTTTTAACCCCAAATCTGTTCCTCATAAGACTCAGAAATTACATGGAACATAATTTGAGAAATATTGACAAACCCAGTATTTCTCAATCTTGTTACTATTGACATTTTGGGCCAGATATTCTTTGCTGCATTCATTGTGCATCGTGCGTTGTAGAATGTTTAGCAGTAACTCTGGCCTCTACACACTATATGTTAGTAACACCACTCCTACAAGTTTTGACAATAAAAAATGTCTCTAGACACATCCAAGTGTTCCCTGGGGACAAAATTGCCACTGGTAGAACCTATTTCTAGGTGCACCTTTGAGCTGGCATCTTTTCTTGTTGTCTGTCCAGAGCAAATGTTCTACAGATTATTGAGAAACAATATAGGGTAGCCATTGACACCCCAGATTCTGAAGTTAAAGCTTTAGAGTTCAGATCCTAGATCTACCATTTGTAACACAGGGTTTAATATCTGGGACCTTTAGTTTCTGCATCTGCAAAATGGTGATAACAATATGAGCACCTACATCATGTAGTTGTTACCAGGCTTAAACGAAACAATGTTTGAAAAGCATTTAATACAATGTCTGGCGCACAGTAAAGCATTCGACAAATACCAGCTCTAATTATTCTCTCTGGGATTCAATATCTATTAATCTTAATTCACTTACTTGCTAATTCTAAAAGTTGCTTGCATTTTTAGAAGCAGATAATCTCTTTTCTCCTAGTAATTCTCTTTTATTTTCTTAAAGTACTCTCTTCCACCCATTCATTTATTTTTGAATCTTCTACACTGTCTTTCTGTTCTAGGCCTCTGACTTTGGGGTTCTGATTAACTTGGAGGAACAGAAAGTACCTTTGTCTAAAGTTCTTAGTCCTAAGGATTTTACTGTAGCCCTTCCCAAGAAATTCATAGACAACAGAGGTTCAGCGGAGGAAAACAAAACCATTCTCAGTATTTTAAGTAAAAGTGTGTTTAATACAAAAATCACTTATAGGGCCAGATAATGGAAGTCAAGAGGCCACCACTAAACTTTCTTTTCAAGGTGACATCTTCATAACAATACCCGAGTGGCAAGAAGTATCTACATTTATACTACCATTGCTATCACTGCCACAACTCTCTCAAACACATGGAGCAGTTAACACACAAAGGAATTCACTGCAGAAGCTCATGTCTGTTGGAGCTTGCTTGTCAACTAGTAGTCACAGAGATGTAGGTCTGCTGTCTTTATCTCATGTGACTGCATTTAACAAGGCAGACTTAATTAATATTTAGAATCTTGGTTGCAAAGGAGTCTGGAAAAGGATTTTTATCTTTCCTAACCTCCCAAAGTCAAGGAAGGTGAAACAGAGGTTGAGAGAGCCAATCCAAATATCCAGCTACTCCACATACATACATATCTTTATAGATATACATTCATAATTGTCGACAAAGATAGCAGCAAGATAGGCTGACTCCTCCCTAATATAATGCAATAATCCTTGTACAAATGAGACCCATTTACTACTACCTCCCTTAAAGAGGAGACCGAAGGTTCCATCAGTCACTCTTACTATTCCTCCATGGAATAGTCAAAATCCATCTCTGAGATATTATAACCTAAAGAGTAAATTATGAAGTTAAAAACCAATTAAGTGCTTTATACAAAACAATAAAAAAGGGAGGTAAAAAAATAAGTTTGTTTAATATATACAAATATGTATATAACAAAGAAGGAAATATGAATAGCTACTTTTTTATTTCTGCAACAGGTGGTTAGGCCATGGTTGATATTTATAATATCCATCCTTTACAATGCGTTCCATGCTTTATTTACCCTTAACCAGCACATCAGATTGTTGAGGGTTCTTTACCTCTTAGACAACTCAAACCTTCTTTCCTGAAAACTGTGAGCCCCTGTATTGAGTTTCTATAGTCTTCTATTATCTAATGTCAGTGGTCATATAAATACTTCAAGACACCCCACAGAATCTTCTCACCATACATACTCCTTCTGTAGCTTATTGTGTAGCTGCAATCCTATTCTCCCTTAATAATCAGGATCATTCAGTCCAGTTAGTTCAGTATCTGCTTTCCCACTTAACAGTCTACATGAATTGGCTCCAATGGGACACCATAGGCACCTTCCCTCTCTGCACTGGCATGAAATTCACCCCTTTGTAGTCCTTGCAGTTCTTGCTGTCTAAACGACCATCACTTGTTGCCCTACGGGACAGCAGTGTAAGTTCCCAGTATTGGGCTCCTAAGGGCTTAAAGGGACTGAGGATAAAGTTAAGTCTGCAGCAACAGTATGTCCCAAGACCCACAGAATCATTTAATCATTTCCTGTATCCCAGTGACCTCAGCCCTGGCCAAAAGCCAACACATTTTAGCACTATAGATGCCAGAGGACTCTTGATTAATTACTGGCAAAATTATATCCCCAAATCATAATATTATGCAAAAATATCTTCAAATGAAAATTTCCACATGGAGCTTGTTCAGACACATTTATGCTTTTTTCTACACTTTCCTATTCACTTTTTTCTGTAATTATTACTCTTATATTTACTCAAAAAATGGCATGTTGTTGTTATTGTTGTCATTGTTCTTATTCTATTTTAATTGACATTTTTGAACACTTATCCAGGGACTAGATATGTCTCATTTTAGTTTACCAGCAACTAACAGTTAAATAAATTTAAATTAACATATTTTTTCCTCTCAATTTTTTTTAAAACAACTATTTTAAATGGAGCTGTCTCTATGTATCCAAGCAATGGAGTAATGATTATTTCTGATCTATCTTAGATAAGGCTCCTTTTGATCGATTATTGAACATTCCAGTTGTGCTTGGGGCTCTTGCAGTGTATTTCCCGATACCACCATCTGATTTGGTCAATCAATTATTCTTAAAGCCTTTGGTGTATTTCCCATCTGATGAATAACCCAATACTTCTACAGCTGATATTCATACCAGATCTCACTCCTTGGGCATATAGTCTGACTTTCTTCATTTCATGGCGAATTCACATACAGCTAAAGAAATGTTCCCCCAGCTGTCACTGTTCAGCTGGAGAACAGATACATCAAATTAACTATAGCTATCCTAGAGGAAAAACAGGTGTAAATCAGTTAAAATGTTTGTCTGGAAGCTGGCAGTTTATCACCTAAGTGATGATCCCTTTACATTTCTACTTTGAACTAAGATGCATAAAACAATTCCAGATGACACAGTGACAAAATAGTGTGTTCCCACATTGGTATCTTTAACCTCTCTGAAATAGTGATTCAGATACATTTTGCATTTGAGATTAGCATTGAGAAATCCCAAAACTAAAGATTATGGTAGTCAAAAAACTAAAATTTTATTCAAGTGGCAAAACCCATATTGCTTAACAGGGACTGTCCCACTTAAAAACAGAATCAGAGATGATTCTCTGCATTAATTCTGATAGCTCATCGTAAGGGCTGCTCTTCAAATGAAAATTTGATAAGATCTCCTCTTCATAATCTCCACCTGCCATGAACATATTTTAGGTTTTTACGAGGGTGCACACTCTAAATTTGTTTTGGTTTGGAAGCTGCTGTCAAGCTAAATAATTGTTTGTACTGTGTTTATTTTTTTATTTATCCCTTCATTTTATCATTCATTCAAGAAATTGATCCAATGCTTACTGTGTAATTAATAAACATGTACACTGTTGGACTCACCTGTGTGTTCACTGACTTTGCATCATGATATCAGTGGAGTTTTTCTGCCCCTCTCTAATCTGTCTTTTTACATAGTAGCCAAAGTGATTTATTTATTTTTTAACATGTAAGCAGATCAGTTCACTCTGCTCAAAACTCTTCAATGAGTTTTCTTTACACTTATATAATAAACTCCAATTCCTTGCCATGTCTCATAAAGCCCTGAATTATTTGGCCTGTGCCTATTTCTCCAACCTCATCTTGTGATACTCTTGTCCTTGAATCCATTTCCTTCCTTTATGCTGTCCCCCTGCTGTTTCTAGAACACAAGATCTCTCTGTCCTGCCTCTAAGCCTTTGTGCTTGCTGTTTTCTCATCCCGGACCTCTATCCTAGACTTAGTAGACTGGCTCTTTCGTTATCAGACATGCCTATCCAGACCACCTATCTAAGAAAGGTGCTCTCTGATATTATCTATCAAAATAACTGGTTTATTTATTTACTACTTTAATGTCCACACTGTAACCCAACTGTTCCAGGTCTACTCGGCTCAACCATAGAGACACGAAACAGGTGAAAGCAAAAGAAAAAGCTTTACTTGGTTGGCCAAGCAAAGGAGCACACCGGGACTTGCATCATCAAGACAGCTCCCAGAACAATAGCCCAAGGGGTTTATATGGGTGAAATAAATCAGGTCTGGCGTCTTCAGGAACACCTTGAGGTGGGGCCAGCTTCCTGATTGGTCTGGCCCGAAAAGGCATTCTCCAGACAGTCTGACCTTTCTGTGTTTGCTCAGTCTAAAAATGGTGGGGGTTGTGGGGGAGGGTTTCTCAAACTGGATTTTAGGCTCGGATCACTCACTTCGGAAAGTCTTCCCCCAATCTTGGGCTGCTAAAGTTTGGTTCCGTCTGGCAGGAGAAGAGTTCTGGGGTCACCCAGAGGATGGAGTTGATGGTTCTGAGCATGTCAGGCGGGCTAGATTTAGTTCTTGCCATTTTCAGGTGGTCCTGTGACCTCAATCTCTTGTTTTCCTCAACTTGGCCAGAAACAGGAAGCATACATAAATAAGGAGATAGCTTAAAGACAGGGAGTTAGATCCTATATCACGGAAGATGGCAGGCATAGCCCTTTGCTTATTCAAGATGGCGGGCAGCCTGCGATCTCAACGCCAACCTCCCTCATGTTCAAACACTCACATACTCATTACCTCCACATGCACACACACACACACACACACACACACACACACACACAAAATAGTAGAATTGAATTCTATGGGGAAAATTTATTTGCCTCGTCTATTGCTCTATTACCAGATTAACACAATATCCAGTCGCAGAGGCTTAACTGGGGGGAGGAATAGGGGGCAGGTAGGGCATGTGCCCTGGGTGCTGGGTGCATGTTCTGGGTGCTGCTTGAGGCGGGGCACTGATGAGCAGTTTCTATTGGCCATCACAGTTTGCATCGCCAGTTGTGAGAGATCATTCTGCAATTTAACACTAATTGTCCTAAGTGCTATTTTTCTGAGACAAGCCCCTATCCAGGGAATGGGTTCAGCCTTTCTTGTTAATTGAAAAAAATGACAGGAGGACTTAAACCCATAGTCACATTTGTGGAAAAATACAATTCGTTCATATATTGTAGTATAGAATATAAGGTAGTGTAATCCTGTCAAAACACCACACCAAGTAGCTTATAGACACAGAAATTTGTTGTCTCACAGTTATGGAGGCTAGAAGGCCAAACCCACGTGTTGCAGGGCCATGCTCCCTCCAAGCATTCTAGGGGAAGATGCTCCTGGTCTCTTCCAGCTTCTGGTAGCCTCAGGAGAGTCTTGGCTTGTAGATACACCTTCACAGGTCTGTGCTTCCTCTATCTTTCTCTGTGTCTCTTCTCAGATTGGATTAGGACCCACCCTACTCCATTGTGACCTCATGTTTACTTTACTGATAACATTTTCAAAGATCCTATTTCCAAACATGGTCACATTCACAGGTACTGGGAATTAGGGTTCAGCATATCTTTTTTGGAAGAGACAATTCAATTCATGACAGGTAGTAAAGTGTATGGGCCCTAGAACTAGAATACATAGCTCTAAAATTTTAGCTCTATCACTAGCACGGTATATGGGCAATCTTATAAATCATTGCGTTTCTCTGTTTCGCCATCTTGAATGTGGGAGTTAACAATAGTAACTATCTCAAATTGTTTATGAGATGGTTAAATTAGAAAACATACAGAAGTGCTTAGGGCTGTGACTGGTACATAGCACCAAACCCCAATTCCGACTCATAGTGACCTATAGGATGGAGTAGAACAAGGTCTCAATAAAGGTCACCTCTGGTCAGTGATTCCATTGGATCGATTTAGTTCATGGAGGGCTTACTGTCCTATGCATGCTGCCCTGCTCCTCACAGCACTGACAGAGAAATGGCAACTGAGATCCTTCAGAAAACTTTACACAAACACACACACAGACATATACAAAAAAAATCAACACACATAAATAAGACCTTGTGTGCCTGATTTAACAATAGCTGGGGAGATGAAGCAGGCTTGTGTCAAGCAACTCCAAATACTTCATACAAAAAAAAAAAACAAGTGTCTCTCCTGTCCTAGTGAGCATGTTTATCACATGGCTAAGTTTTTGCCTAATCTTCCTTCCCTTCCCTCTCCCTTCTTTCTTCATTGGCTCTATGTTCCCCACCATGTCCTGAAAAATGGAAAAATAAAATAAAAACACTTTCCTTTTCTTAAGCAAAGCTATTCAGTTCAGTTCTCTACACCATTGGCCTTAACTTCGTTCAAGATCTCCTTTTTTATTTCAAAAGATTTCATTTAAACTTTGAAACTACAGTTTATAACTTTACAGAGTGAAGTTCTCTTTCCCAGTCTTTGCTTGTGGGAGGGAAAGGTTGATACTTGCATTTTTGCTGGCAAGGGTGACACATGGAATACTTAATCTGTACTAGCTTTGAATAGTTTTTAAAACTACTTCCTTGTGGAAAAAAAAAAAAAAATCATGGTTCTTACTGTACTTATGATAGCATTACATGTTGTTGATATTGTTGTTAGCTGTCAATAAGTCGGCCCTAACTCATGCCACCCCTATGCACAATGGAACAAAATGCTGCCAGGTCCTGCATCATCCCGTTGATTGGTTGTGGATCAGACCCTTGTGATTCATAGTGTTTTCATTTGCTAATTTTTAGAAGTAGATCTCCAGGCCTTTCTTTCTAGTTTTTTGTCTTAGCCTAGAAGATCCACTGAAACCTATTCAACATTATAGCAACACACAAGCCTCCACTGACAGCTTATAAAAACATGTAATGTTTCAACTTCCCAGTTCTGACCACAAAGTGTTTTAAGGCATAACCTTATTTAATCATTACATCAAATCTTTTAAGAATGAAAGAAGGGATTGTTGACCCCCCTTACAGATGGATTGAGGAGATTAAGGAGTTCTCTAAGTCTTAAATTCACAGCTTGTAAGAAAGCTCACTGAGACAGGGCTGTACAGGGGAGAAGACTGGAGGCAATAAGGATGAGCTGGGCAGCAGAGCACCTCTCACACATGTCCTTACCTTTTCCTCCTTCTTAGGATTACTGATGAGAGCTAACAATTTCTGCTTCTGCAAAACTCAATCACTTGGAGCTTGACACTCAACCTTACCTCCCACACCCACCACAGGAGGCCATGAAGCTAGAACCAAATCCACATGTTGTGTTGACCAGGTTCTTAATCCACTTTAAAAAGACCATTTAAAAAAATATTAATAGTGAGAATGAGGACCCTGGAGCAGAACTGCCTGGTTTGAAGTCCAGTGCCACCATTTTCTAAAAAAAAATTTAAAAGGCCATATTCAAAATGTTAGGTCTTCCAGCATCAGGTAAATTCCCAGGTGACATGAGGATGGAAAGTGAGGAGGCCGAACTTCGCATGTGTGAAGCCTCAGGCATCACTAATGGAGTTAGCTTCTATCTACCTTCTGTCCCCAGCAAGAGCATAGGATCTATGGTTATATGTCTTTGCTGAGCAATCAACAATCATGGTTAGATGCAGCTTGTCTCTTCCTTACCACACTTGCATAAGGAATTAATAAATCATTTGTATAACATGGTCACAGAGTCTATGCTTAGGTTTCTGACTAACCATCAATTACTTATCTCTTGGCTTTGATGGCAAAATAGAGTTCTCAAGTTTTTGACTAATCAGGAATTATCTCACTGATTGGAAATTAAAATGGTAAAAGAGTGAGTGATCATGAAGAATTGTTGCTCCAAATGGTCTTAAATGTCTCCAAGCAATGTAGCATCATAGCCCTCTAATGAGTTGCCTTTGTTAACAAGCCTGCCCTTAGCACATCCATGTCTCCCTGTACAGGTCAGCTTGTAGCTAATCAGAGAGTATTGATCCTTTCCAGATTATTTGTTTGTTAAGCTGACTTGTACACCAAATATTCAGACACCAAAAATAATATACAGTATTTTCCTATATCATCTTAACTGAATGTCAAATTCAAGAAATGCCATTTGCAGCAGTAAATAAAAGATCCTACAATAACTGCTGGTAAGAAATTTCTTCGTTAATTCCCCCTATTTCCTAGGCAATGTCTACACCATCTGTTTCTGACCTCTTTACCTTACTGTTTAATTGCAAATTTTGCTCATGTTAACATACTTCCTAATCCATGAAAAACACAGAGAAGTCAATGACAGTGTAAAACAAACTTATATTGGTGTGCATGGAACCATGGCATGTGTCTTGTTCACTTGACAACACCTGCCTAACAACAGCTTAAAGTTCCATCATAAGAAATATATCAAAGAAATATCATAAGATCCATCTATCACTTAGAGTTCTATAAGTCAGTAAGTATCTAATTAGATCTCTCTGAACTAATATAATTTGAATCAACAGGTTATAACAGGAGAGAGACTTCATTTCTTATACACTTTTGTGCTAAGGCCACGAAGCTATTTCATTAAGAAATATTCAAAACAAATGATGATTTCTCCAATGCTATTAATGCAGTCTCTGTGATTTTTTCTCTACTATGATAGCTATTTTATGTTAATTTTTTAAAAATTAAATTTATATAGGTCACTGAAGAATAGGAGAATTTGAATTTGGTTATCAAATACATAGACTCTTCAAGAAAATTTCTGCTCTAGGATAAATCAGAGAAATAGAAATTACATACATATTTTTTCCTTTAAAGTGAGATCATGATGCATTTTATTATGACTATGTGAAGATATAAAAATTATTATTTAGAAAATAGTTTCCTGTTATTAAATTTTAGGGTCTTTTGTGATCTGTCCTGCCTTGCACCCAAGTAAATGTTGTGCCTCTGAGCAAGATCACTTTTCAGAATCTTTGCACAATTGGCAAGATGTGGAAGGTACTCCTTTGTCACCATCTTTTTCTCCTATTTTGTTTTTTTTTCAAACTAAAAGTAACATGAGGCTCATGTATATATATATATATATATATATATATATATATATAACATGTATATGGCAATTTTGAAAGGGATAAGAATTCATTTTCCTCATAATTCATTTTTTCTTCTATTTTTCCTTATGTTAAATTGAATATTATACGCACTTTTAAAATTAAATATTTATTTTAACTATCCCACACCATAACATCTTCAGTTAAGTTATTTTTCATGGAAAAAATTTTTTTGATAACAGATCATTTCCAATAATTTTATGATAAAGTGGATAAGTCAAGTTTTGCCTTGCTGCAACTAATTAGTATAACTGTTGATATTTTTGGTAATTTTAAGAAAAGAGAGCTTACTAGAGTACAAGGAGTGGAAACTTTCAGAAAGTTAGTCATGTAGTTCCAGTTGGAAAGCTTTAATCATTGCTGGAACCATTATGGTAATATCTTTGCCCTTATTCCAGGAAGAGAGTACAAAATAAAAGCAAAAAGCAAGCCCTTTTAAAGGTTGCTCTGCAGAGAAAGTAGAAACATTTTAGTGCTTCTTAGCTTTGTAACTGCCAAATCACTAACATTAGGAAGAAAATACGGTTGCCCATATACTGCTTCACCTGAACCTGTAGCGTAATCTCATCTTTAGGGAAAAATTATAAATGTAATAAAATGCACACTAGATAATGACTGTTATCAAGTAGGAAGATCTGAGATAATTTACTCTGATAGTCACTAC
This sequence comes from Trichechus manatus latirostris, assembly GCF_000243295.1. Lineage (NCBI taxonomy): Eukaryota > Metazoa > Chordata > Mammalia > Sirenia > Trichechidae > Trichechus > Trichechus manatus. The sequence continues at coordinate 925,740 of NW_004443988.1, forward strand.
AGAGAAACCAGAGAAAACATGAAAACATTTGCCTAAGAAGAGCTTAAAGTTCTGGAGAAATATCATAAGGTCAAATTTATAAGTTTTTACGCTGATTCCTTCACACAACAGCCTCCACATCACGGGCCTTCATGTGGGAACTTAGAAGTATTGGTGAAGGGTATCCAAAGAGCTACTAAGTCACCTAAGGGCTGTGACCTGTGGCAGCACTGGTGCAGCTGTACTCAGTACTCACCACTCACACTCAGATTTTGAAAACATAATGGATAAAAAATAAACACTAAAACATTATTTTAGTTTTCTAAGCAGTTTTTATCATTCCAGTAGTTTATATTATCTTCAAATAAATAATATTTTATTTTCCTATTTTCTTGCCTTATCACATAAGCTACAGTGTAGAATATTTTTAAGTAAGTTTGTATAATGAAAATAGAGTTTTTACCAACAATGAGAATGATGGGTGGAGAACTGAGAGGCTGGATGTAGAGGGCTCAGTTCACAAGCTACTGCAGGTTTTTAAGTACGATGTCCTGGCAGCCTGCACCAGAGTAATAGGGAAGAAAACAGGAAGGGAGGGATGTACTTCTGAATTATTTTAGATTTATAAAAAAAAAAATTGAGATGGGAGACAACAACAAAATAACAACAGCAAAGCCTATGGTTTCAGACCTATGACCAAGAATATTTTTAAGACACAAGCAAATCTGTCACAGATTTTTAATTGAAAAAGAGGTGAGAGGAAGACTATTAATTACTTGTCTCAGTTTATACATGGTTGTAAAATAGTGCCTTCAAGAGAAATTAGCAGAAGGTGGAGCAAGATGGTGAAGTGAGTAGATGCCCCCATTTACTCCCTCAGCAACTAACCCACTAAACAACAAATAAAAACAAGAACAGACTGAGATCTCAGAACTCCAATGACAGCTAAGATGTTGGAGAGTCAGGGTGAGTCCAGAAGTGGGAAAGAGGAGGAGTAGGAATGGCAAAGAATCTGGGAGAAACTACCCCTTAACAACTGGAGCAGTCATTTTGGGATGAGGCTAGGCAACACCCCAAACAGGGAATACAGAAAGGGAGCTAATCTGAGGAAGTTGTAACCTGATTTTTTAAAGTGGTGTAGATTGGTCATGGGAGTTTGTGGGCCACACAATTTATGGGCGAAGGGAGACCGTAGTGCTGTGAGAGAATGTTGTTGAACCTCATTGAGGCCCAAGATGGACAGGCACTACAATCAGGAGGAACTGCAAGGGTAGCAATGTGAGGGGAATAATTTGGACAGACAAGCAACACAGAGGGAAACAGCTGGATCCCTGCCCACAGTAGGACACTGTGGGAGAGCCTATGCAGGGACACCTCTAAGGCAAAGACATAGAAAACCCTTCACATTTACCAAAGGAAAGTTTAGTCCCACTGCTTAAGTCAGCATCTGCAACCAGCTAAATCCACCACCCATGCACATATACTCAACTCCAGAGATCAAGCATCCAGAACCTCTGAATCAGCACAGGAAAAAAAAAAAAAACAAAACAAACAAAAAAACAAACGTAAGGATAAGAGTGTCCTCTAGTGGTTTTCAGGAGAAGATGCCAAGTCCACTGCCACTGGGTCAGTTCTGACTCATAGTGACCCTGTGGTGTGGAGGAGAGCTGCCCCATGGGCTGTGAGTCTCTGCAGAGGCAGCCTGCTGCATATTTCTGCAGCTGATAGGTGTGAACCCCAGACTTTTGGTTGACAGCTGTGCTGCACTTGGCTGCTGCACCACCAGGGTGTCCATTCAGAAAATTTTCCCACAAAAACCAGAATACAAAATTTAAAGTAAAAAAAAAAAGATAAAAAAATTGTCCAAGTTCAACCAAAAATAACAAGACACACAAAATCACAAGAGAAGAAGGAACAATCAAAAACAAAACAGGAAGAAGAGGAAATTTCTCCTATGGAGGCCAGGCTAACAGAAAAAATTGATAATTTTCACATTATAGTGCTAAATATGTTTAAAGAAAACAAAAAGCATACAGAAAACAAACTAGCAGAGATCAGGAAACAAATGGAGGAATAAAATGAGACACTTGACCAGAAATTGAAAACATCAATAGAAACCAAAGAGAACTTCTGGAACTGAAGAATAAAGCAACTGAAATAGAAAAAGCAAGAGACACACTCATCAATAGAGTCGAATAGACAGAAGATAGATTAAATGAACTATTAGACAAAATAACTGAACTTATCAAGTCTCAAGAGAAACAATAGAAAAGAACAAAGAAAAACAAACAAATCCAAATAGAAATATGGAATTCAATTAAGAAATTTAACACTAGAATTATTGGAATTCCAGTGCACCATGACAACAATAAATGTATAGAAACAATTTTAAGTAAATAATAAGAGAGAGACAGAGATATCTCCAAAAAACCCAACAACGTGGGCAATCATTAGGACCAAGTATATGACATTTTCAGGGATTAAACTCAATAATTAAATCCCCAAAACAGTACAACATCAAGTTTGTAAGAGATAAGTACAAAGTAAACTTACTGAATATAGGTTGTATATTGATGTTAATGGAAACACACCAACAGAATTGGGGGAGGGAGGAGCATATAAGGAATAGATTTATTATGTTAAGGTTCTATGATAACTATAGTTCATATGTTAAATGTCATTGCAGTTTTAAGCTGTGTAATGTAATATACATGGTAACCACTAAGAAATCACTGAGAAAAAACATTCAGAAGAAAAGAAGGAAGAAAGCAAAAAGGCTTACCAAAAAAGGCAGCCAAATGCAAACAAAAACATAAAAATCAGAATAAAAAACAAAGAATATACAAAACACTCAACTTTGTCTAAATGCCCGAAACAAAAGGCAGAGTGGTAGAATGTTTAAAAAAAAAAAAAAGATTCATCCTTTTGCTATCTAAAAGAAACAAACCTTAGACATAAGGACACAAACAGACTGAAAATAAAAGGATGGAGAAAAATATGATGTGCAACCAGTAAAAAAAAAGAGCAGGGGTGGTCATACTGCTATCAGATAAAACAGACTTTAAATCAAAATGTATTAGATGAGATAAAGAAAGACATTACATGTTAATAAAATGGTCAGTCCAGGAAGAAGACATAACAATTATAAATACATATGCACATAACAGTAATGCTTCAAAATATAGGAAACAAATACTGACTAATATGAAAGGAGAAATAGACAACTCCACCAGACAACTCCACCATAACAGTAGGGAACTTCAATATACCACTTTCAATTATAGTCAGAACATCTAAAAAGAAGATTGCTAAGGACACTGAGATCATAAATAAATCTGTAAGCCAATTAGACCTAATGGATGTATATAGAACACTCCACCCAGCATCAGAACAATATACATTCTTCTCCAGCACACATGGATAATTTTTCGGAACAGACCATATGCTAGGACACAAAACAAGTCTCAATAAATTCTAAAAGATGGATATCATGATAGCATCTTCTCTGACAGTAACAGTCTGAAGCTAGACCAAAAAAAGGAAAAATAACTAAAAAAGAAAAAAAAATGGAAACTAAATAACACACTACTAAAAAACTACGGGTCATACAAGAAATTAAAACTGAAATTAAAAAATTCCTAGTGTCAAAGAAAATCAAAACATAGCATATTGAAACATTTGGG
>NW_004443988.1:929501-936918 GCF_000243295.1 Trichechus manatus latirostris
CAGGGGTGGTCATACTGCTATCAGATAAAACAGACTTTAAATCAAAATGTATTAGATGAGATAAAGAAAGACATTACATGTTAATAAAATGGTCAGTCCAGGAAGAAGACATAACAATTATAAATACATATGCACATAACAGTAATGCTTCAAAATATAGGAAACAAATACTGACTAATATGAAAGGAGAAATAGACAACTCCACCAGACAACTCCACCATAACAGTAGGGAACTTCAATATACCACTTTCAATTATAGTCAGAACATCTAAAAAGAAGATTGCTAAGGACACTGAGATCATAAATAAATCTGTAAGCCAATTAGACCTAATGGATGTATATAGAACACTCCACCCAGCATCAGAACAATATACATTCTTCTCCAGCACACATGGATAATTTTTCGGAACAGACCATATGCTAGGACACAAAACAAGTCTCAATAAATTCTAAAAGATGGATATCATGATAGCATCTTCTCTGACAGTAACAGTCTGAAGCTAGACCAAAAAAAGGAAAAATAACTAAAAAAGAAAAAAAAATGGAAACTAAATAACACACTACTAAAAAACTACGGGTCATACAAGAAATTAAAACTGAAATTAAAAAATTCCTAGTGTCAAAGAAAATCAAAACATAGCATATTGAAACATTTGGGACACAGAAAAAGTAGTACTCAGAAGGAAGTTCATAACAATAAATGCTTACATTAAAAAAAGAAGACAGATTCAAAATTATTAACTTAAACTAACAACTTGAACAAATAGAAAAGGAAGAGCAAAAGAAGCCAAAAACTACCAGAAAAAGGAAATAATAAAGATCAAGGCAGAAATAAACAAAATAGAAAATCAATAGAAAGAATCTACAAAACCAGAAATTGGTGCTTGGAAAAGATTAGGAAAATAGACAAACCACTGGCTAGACTGACAAAAGAAAAAAACCAGAAGAGGCAAATAACCAAATTAAGAAATGAAATTGGTGACATTACAACTAATCCAGCAGAGATAAAGAAGATCATAACTAATTATTATGAAAAATTATACTCCAACAAATTTGAAAACCTACGTAAAATGAACAAATTCCTAGAAACACACTACCTACCTAAACTAACACAAAAAGAGGTAGAAAATTTAAACAGACCCAGTATAAAAGAAGACATTGACGATGTCATAAAAAAACTGCCAACAAGAAAAGCTCGGGACCAGATGGCCATGCTGGAGAATTCTAACAAACATTCAGAGAAGAGTTGACACCAATTCTACCCTATCTCTTCAAAAACATAGAAGAGGAAGGAACACTACCAAACTCTTTCTATGAAGCCAGCATAACCCTGACATCTAAACCAGGCAAAGAGCCACAAAAAAAAAAATAATAATAATAATTACAGACCAATATCTGTTATGCACATAGATGCAAAAATTTTCAACAAAAATCTAACAGCCTTCAGTAGCGTGTCAAAAAATAAAAAATAAAAAAAAAATCATACATCATGATCAAGTGGGATCCATAACAGGATCACAAGGGTGGTTCAGCATTAGAAAATTAATCAATGTAATCTACCACTTAAGTAAAACAAAGGAAAAGAACCATATGGTTATATTAATTGAAGCAGAAAAGGCATTCAATAAAATCCAACACTCTTTCCTGATGAAAATTCTCAGCAAAATAGGAATAGAAGGGAAATTTCTCAACATAGTTAAGGGCATATATGCAAAACCAGGATGCCCGTTATTGCTACTCTTATTCAACATTGTACTGGAAGTCCTAGCCAGAGCTTGGTAAGAAAGATAAATAAAAGGTATCTAAATCGGAAAGGAAGAAGTAAAACTACCTCTATTTGAAAAGACATGATCCTATAAATAGAAGACAGGAAAGATTCCACAAAAAAACTGCTGGAACTAATAGCAATATTGCAGGGTACAAGGTCAACACACAAAAATAAGTTGGGTTCTTCTACATTAACAAAGAGTACTCTGAAAAAGAAATCAAGAAAACAATGACATTTACAAACTCCCCAAACTGATAAAATACCTGGGAATCAACTTAACCAGGGACATAAAAGACTTATACGATGAAAATTATAAAACACTACTACACGAGACTAAAAGAGATGTACAAAACTGGAAAGACATCGCATGCTCATGGATTAGAAGACTTAATATAGTGAAAATGTTGATTCTACCTAAAGCAATCTACAAACATAATGCAAAGCTTATATAAATCCCAACAACATTCTTTACTAAAATGGAAAAACTAATGACCAACTTGACAGTTGGTCATTTCTTTTCAAAGGAAAGAAACCCTGAATAGCCAAGGAAATATTGAAGAAAAAGAACAAAGCCGGAGGTCTTACACTCCCCTATATCAAAACATACTATACAGTCACTATAATCAAAACAGCCTGTATTGGTTCAATGATAGATATAATAACCAGTGGAATAGAATTGAAAACTCAGAATTAAACCTAGCCATCTATGGACAGCTGATTTTCAACAAGGGGTCAAAGTCCATTCAATGGGGCAGAAGCAGTCTCTTCAATAAATGAAGCTGGCAAACTTTGATATTCACCTGCAGAAAAATGAAAGAGGACACATACTTCACACCATACACAAAAACTAACTCAAAATGGATCAGAGATCTAAATGTTAAACCTAAAATCATAAAATTCCTGGAAGAAAACAGGGACAAAACTATGGGACCTAATCTTTTGTAAAAATGGGATAATAAATGTAGCAACAAGTGCACGACTAGAAGAAGACAAAATAGATGAAGGGAATCTCATAAAAATTAAAACTTATGCTCATAAAAAGACTTTATTAAAAGAGTAAGTAGGCAACCTACAGACTGGGAAAAAATATTTGGAAATGATTTATCCAACAAAGGTCTAATCTCTAAAATCTCTAGAAAACTGCAAAAACTCAACAACAAAAAGGCAAACAACCCAATCACAAAATGAGTAAAGGATGTGAACAGAACCTTCTTCAAAGAGGGTATCTAAGCAGTCAACAAACATAAAAAGATGGTCACGATCATTAGCCATTCCAAAAAAGATAAAACCAAACACATCGCAGTAGGGTTGATTCTGACTCACAGTGACCCTATAGGACAGAGTAGAACTGACCCATAGGGCTTTCAATGCTGTAAATATTTACAGGAGGAGACTGTGACATCTTTCTCCCTCAGAATGGCTAGTGGATTCAAACTACTGACATTTTGGTTAGCAGCTGAGTGCTTAACCACTGCACCACTAGGGCTCCTCATTAGCCACCATCAGAGAAATGCAAATCAAAACTACAATGAGATACCATCTTACCCTGGCTAAAATCACACTGATTAAAAAAACAGATGAGAACAAATGTTGACAAGGATGTGGTGAGATTGAAACCATTATCCATTCTTGGTGGGACTGTTTAAATGGCACAATCACTATGGAAAACATTATGGCGACAGAGACCATATGCACAATTTCACTGGTGAAAAACAAGTAAAACAGGTAAAAAAAAAAAAAAGATAGGTAAAATTTTACACTACAGATTAGTAAGTAAGCACAATTAAGCCCATGCCTACTATGCTTACTGTTAGCGAGCAATTACCGTGCTTAGTGGTTAATCTGCCCCTGTATGCACTTTCTCAAATTACTAGAAATAGAACTACCCTATGATCCAGCAATCTCACTCCTAGGAATATATCCTACCCATACCCATTGCCATCAAGTTGATTCTGACTCATAGAGACCTAAGAGTAATGATACGAACAGATATATGCACACCTAAGTTCACTGCTGCTTTATTCACAATAGCAAATAAATGGAAAAAATTGAAGTGTCTATCAAGGATGAATGGTACACACATACAATGGAATTCTATGCTACCATAAAGAACTATGAGAAGTCTGCAAAATATATAGTATGGATCTACCTGGAGAGCATAATGCTAAGTGAAATGAGTCAACTATATAAGGACAAATACCGTATGATCTCTCTTTTATAAGAAGACTAGAATAGAGATAAATATAGAGAGATCAATGTTCATTGGTGGCTACTTGGGAGAAGAAGGTGAGGGGAAATTACACTTTAGATCTGTAGAGACTTGTTATCTTAGTCATTTAGTGCTGCTATAACAGAAATACCACAAGTGGATGACTTTAACAAACAGAAGTTCATTTCTTCACAGTAAAGCAGGCTAAAAGTCAAATTCAGTGTGTCAGCTCCAGGCGAAGGCTTTCTCTTCTGTTGGCCTTATCCTCAATCTTCCCCCAGACTAGGAGCCTCTCCCCACAGGGACCCTGGGTCCAAAGGATGCACTCTGCTCCTGGCACAGCTTTCTTGATGGTATGAGGTCTCCCTGTCTCTCTGCTTGCTTTCGTCTTTCGTATCTCAAAAGAGATTGCCTCAAGATACAATCCAATCTTGTAGACTGAGTCCTGCCTCACTAACACAATGGTCGCCCATCCCCCCTCATTAACATCATAGAGGCTGGATTTACAACATATAGGAAAATCATACAATATTAAGAATCATGGCTCATCCAAATTGATACACGTATTTCTGGGGGGACATAATTCAATCCATGACACTTGTTATTTTGGGTAACGGGAAAAGTGGCACCAAAAGTGGATGTAGTGAGAAATGCACAACTAAGGTATAATTGAGATATCGAACTTATGAATAGGTATAGGCATACTGGTATATGGGTGTGTACATAGGTGAGAACAGATAGAAGTATCTATTTAAAAAAACAAAAACAAAAACCCAAACCCATTTCCGTCAGGTCGATTCTGACTCATAGTGACCCTATAGTATTTATAGGTATATGTAAGTACAAGTATGTGGGTTCAGACACATATATTCATTGGAGGCAAAAATATGGATACCCACTAGACATAAGTAAACACATTCCAAGACTGGTTTTCTGGGTTTAAAAGCTTAAGACAACAGTCTCATGGGACAACTCAGTCAACTGACATAACATAGTTCACAAAAATCATCATCCACATCCTAGCAAAGTGAGTAGCGTCTGGGATCTTAAAAGCTTGTGAGTGGCCATCTAAGACACAACTACTGGTCTCTACTTACCAGGAGTAAAACACTAAGAAGGTAACCAAAAGCTTAGAGAAGAAAGAAACCTACACAAGCCATGACCTCATCTACCCTGAGACCAGAAGTACTAGATGGTGCCCAGCTACCATCACTGATCTGACTAGGGTCACAATAGATGGTCCTGGATAGAATGGGAGAAAAATGTAGAACAGAACTCAAATTCTTTAAAAAAAACAAAAACACAAACAAAAAAAGCCAGACAAATTGGAACAGTAGAGAAGTATGACTTCCTGAGACTATTGTGCTGAGACACTCTTTAAACCTATAAACAAGCCTATCCCATAAGATCACCTTTTAGCAAAATAGCAGAGTTGCACACAAAATAAAAGATATTACCTGTAAGACTGGTACTCTACTTAAAAACCATCTGTATGAGACCAAAAGTCAACAATTACTCAAAAACAAAGATGAGAGGATAACAGGGCAGGGAAACCAGAGTACTGGAAATGAAACAAACAGAACATAATTAAAGAGAATGTTGATACATTGTGAGAAATGCAACTAAAATCACTGAAGAATTTGTGCAGGAATTGTCAAATGGGAACCTAACTTGCTGTGTGAACTTTCACCAATAACTCAATAAAATATTATTTTTTAAAAAAAGAAATTAGCAGATATTTTAATTTTTAATATTTTTACTACTTAATTTAGCTATATATAACATGATCTATAAATGAACATATCTATGATGTGTTTCTAGTGAACAAAGCAAATTTATACTTATTGTTTTATATGACCTTGTGAAAGGTCATAATAGAAATGTCTTTTCCATTTGAAAAGTGTTTTCATTTATTGTTTCAACTGATACTATATCAGTGCCTTATTCCCTTGGAAATTACAGTCCATGCCAACAGAGGCTAAAAACACAGAGACACACTCCCATACAGAACCAGGAGATATAGACAAACCACTGAAGCTACCAGACATCTTGTCACCTTCTAGACAACTTCTTTGGATGAAGTTTCTTGAATAATAAATTTATTTTAAATGATATGAACACCAAATCTATTCACTTGGTTTCACTCTCATACAGAAAATATACTGGTTGTCTCATTAATTATTAAAAACAACAGCTGCTAATGTTTTGAAACAAGATGGTTAATTTACATATCCTGGACTCTGGCAAAGGTTCTCTAGCGAGTTCTGCCAAACCCATGAAGGACTATGTTTTCTCCAAGGCAGGTAAAGGGCAGAAAGGCATCTACAGCTCAAACAGGAATATTAATAAATTTGTAAAGAAGTAGATACTGAAACATATCAATTATTCATTTAATTATGAGGTTATTAGTCATCTAAAGTTACTCAACAGTCAGTAGTCAAGAAATCAAAAGAAGCATTGCATTGGGCAAGTCTGCTGCAAAAGACCTCTTTGAAGTGTTGAAAAGCAAAGATGTCACCTTGAAGACTAAGATGCACCTGATGTGGTGTTTTCAATTGCCTCATATGCATGCAAAAGCTGGACCATGAATAAGGAAGACTAAAGAAGAATTGACACCTTTGAATTGTGGTGTTGGCAAAGAATATTGAATAGATCATGGACTGCTAAAAGAACAAATAAATCTGTCTTGGAAGAAGTACAGCCAGAATGCTCCTTAGAGGCCAGATGGTGAGACTAGTCTTACATACTTGGGACATGCTATCAGGAGAGATCAGTCCCTGGAGAAGAACATCATGCTTGGTAAAGTAGAGGGCTAGTGAAAAAGAGGAAGACCCTCAACAAGGTGGATTGACACAGTGGCTGCAACAATGCTCTCAAGCATAACAACAATTGTGAGGATGGTGCAGGACAGGGCAGTGTTTTATTCTATTATACATAGGCTCACTATGAGTCAGAACCGACTCGATGGCACCTAACAACAACAAAGTTACTCAGTGATCAACTCCAAAGACTCTGGGGCACAAATATACAGTAGTGTCCAAAGTCATCAGACCTGCAAAACTCCATCTGACAGTGCTTCAACATTAATTAACTGTAAGACCTGAAGGATGAATAGAAAGATGGAGATATAGTATCCTATTCTATGTAGAGAAAGCTGTATCTTTGAAGAACTGAAAGTAAGATAAAGCAGTGGTTTTGACTAACCGATTCCTTATCTTCTGAGGTTATTTCATTTTGGGAAACCATATCCTTATTTTGTAGGATCAGGTATCTCCCTGGGACTGGATCTGTTCCATGGAGTAAGTTATTCATTGCAAGTCTTAACATTTGTTCCAATATCAGCATACAAGTAGTGATTTTTTGTACTTACTGTGGTAGATAGACTCATGATCCCCCAGAACATATCCATGCCCTAATCCCCAGAATCGGTAAATATGTTA
>NW_004443988.1:944792-952452 GCF_000243295.1 Trichechus manatus latirostris
GTTAAAGAACTGCGAAGTTCCCAGTGAGCCCACCGGTGCAGCTATGAGTTCTGGGGAAGTCGCTCTCAGGTGTTGCAGTACATCCTCACTAGAAGGCGTAGAGGTATACAACACCCTGTATTTAGGGAACAGAAAGAGAAGGAAGATATAGAGCGATTAGAAACTGAGTAATGAAGAAAGACAAAAAAGTAAAAAGAGGGAAAATAAAACAAAACAAATTAAAAAAAACAAGAAATGCCCCCAAAAAACAGGAAAAAAAAAAAACATGAAAAAGAGAAATGCCCTCAGGGATCCCTCTGCAAGTCTGTGCAAGCCAAGGGGGAAGTCTCCTTGCCTCGCAGCACCGCCTGGCCAGAAAGGGCTCCCAACTCAAGAAAAGGAAATGAAAACAAACAAACAATTCAAAACAAACAGATGAACAAAAGCCCCGGGATCCCACCAGTGCAGTAGCCCAGACAGGGCAGCAGATCCACACTCAAATGGAGCTCCACAGCCCCTCAAGAAGAAGCAAAGATGGCCCACAGAGCCAGGTATTTGAGCGAAAGGAGGAGTAGGTGGTGAGAGGTAAGGAAGAAATCAAAAGAAGCAGAAAAGAAAGCAACACTAGCAGCCAACAAATGGCACTCTGAGGGCCAGCTAGTGCGGCCTAGTGTTTCTCGGACAAGAGACTGTGTCGGCAGGAAGCAGACGGGGCCGAGTGTGGGTGAAGAAGGGTAGGGAGTGGGAAAGCATATATCACAAATTACCAGAGCTCTGTAGCCCCTCAGGAAGAAGCAAAGATGGTTCACAGAGCCAGGTATTTGAGCGAAAGGAGGGGGAGGTAGTAAGAGGTAAGGAAGTAATCAAAAGAAGCGGAAAAAAGCAACACCAGCAGCCAACAAATGGCACTCAGAGAGCCGGCCCATTCGGGTGTGTGGAATCCAGGCAGCCTGTGCTTCCCATTCAAGCGACTGTGGCCATGGGAAGCAGAGGAGTCTGAGTTGTGGTGAAGAAGGGTGGGGGGTGGGAAAGCACATATAGCAAATTACTGGTTGTTTTGTCTCCCGCTGGATGCTCCGTGAGGCTGCTTACTCGTACCCCCGTTTGCTGGTCTCCGATAGGAATCCAAGATGGCAGATCCGCGCTGCGTTAGCTGGTAGGGGACCTCTGCATGAATCTCTCCTCGCTCTCCGTTCTGTGTCAGTTTTCTCACTCCATTTGGTGCTTGGCTGAGTTCTTTACCTCTTCATTTGATGTTTTAGGGTTTCAGGATTGTTGTATTCTCTGTTCAGCTTAGTTTTTTGGGTCTTTGCTTTGGAAGGACGGCGTGGTGCTTCTGCCTAGAGCGCCATTTTGCCAGATCTCCATAAAAATATTTTTGAAATTTCCCTCATCAAACTTGAAGAAGTAATCCAAATATATAAGCAGCAAATTGGGTTGCTGAGCTTACCTCCCAGATTCACAGTAATGTGAAATAAAGAAATAAAATAATGAAATAAAACAATTAGTATGCAAGCGTTCCATCCACATGTTAGAAATGATGAGAAATTCCTACAAGATCTAAAACAGTCAAAGACAGACATAGATGATAAACATTGTAGAACCTAAAACACCTGAATAAAAAGTCTATTTGGGGAGAGTGGATGGAGATTCCACAGACAAAGCATACTTGTACCTCTCAAATCAGAAATCAGAGTCGCAAAGACTGGAAGGAAAATTAAATGCGGATGGGAGGTGGACTTTGTAATTATCAGCTGTAGTCTTGAGTCTTGGGTGTCAGGGTTCAGTGACTGAAGTCTTAGCTCCAGCTTATCCTGGACCCTAACAATTTGTAAGGAAAGTGTGAACACTGGGGTAGTTCGTTAATGAGGACATTTAGAAAAGTTGAAAAGTTGAAATATTTCTCCAACTCCTCTAGAACCCTCTCTTTAATATATAAATAAAAGTGACCCATTTTCCTTACACTGTACTGTGGAAAGTTCAGTATAATTCCCAGTATTATTTGAAGATGACTAGGGGTAGTTGTTAGCTGCCATTGAGTCAATTCTAACTCATGGTGACCCCATGCGTGCAGAGTAAAACTGTTCCGTAGGGTTTTCAAGGCCATGACCTTACAGAAGCAGATTGCCATGCCTTATTTCCAAGACACCACTGTGTGGGTTTGAACCGCCAACCTTTTAGTTAATAGTCTAGCACTTAACTATTTGTGAGAACCATGAACCTGACTGGAGGTAGGGAGGACCTTATTTTCTTGGTAAGTTGTTATTCCACAGGCCTTCTGAATTTCCACTCCAAACCCAGAAACAATTCCTCTTCCTTTTTTCCTTAAAGCATGACTAGTACAACACTGTTGCTTGTAATATACTACTTCTGAAGATTTGGGCATACCTGGAGAGTTCTATAGCACAGAAAAGAATAGTATACAACATAACATTGAATGTTAGGCATAACTATATTGATCTTCCATGGCTATCCAGACACAGGAACTTTGCTACTGATCAATCTTTTTCTTTGATCGCATCAGCAACTGAGGGCTCCTTTTTCCTCTGAAGCCTATTATTTTTTCAGAGCCCTAGTCTCCTCTTAGGAGAACTGATGGTACAATGGTTAAGCAATGAGTTGGTAACTGAAAGTTTGGCAGTTCTAGCCCACCAAACCTTCGGTGGGAGAAAAGACCTGATGATCTGCTTCCATAAAGATTTCAGCCTAAGAAACTGTATGTGGCAGTTTTACTTGGTCCTATAGGGTCACTGGAGCCCTGGTGTTGCACTTGTTAAGAGCTCAGTTACTAACCAGAAGGTCAGCAGTTCAAATCCACCAGCTGCTGCTTGGAAACCCTATGAGGCAGTTCTACTCTGTCTTACAGGGTTGCTATGATTCAGAATTAACTCAATGGGACACAACAACAAAGGCTTCTCTTGACCCTCCAGGGAATAAATGTAGTCCTGTTATTCTACTATATAAAACCATCCACCTTCCTTTTTCATACTCTTTACCTACCAAATAAAACTGAACTTCCTAGTAAAAGGGCCATAAAGGAGTTTTTGCAAACAAAAGAGCAGTGTGCCCCCCACCCGGCCCCAAGAAGAATCTTAACTTCTCCTCAGGCCACAGGCACAAACTGCAGGCAGCTTCTAAAATAGTGATTTAGTATCTCTAGTATACAAGGAAAAATCTGTTTAACCCAGCAGTGGTCAGACAGCCTTCAGCTGTAGCTTTTTACCTCAACCCAACGAGCACCTGGAACTTATAAAGGAAAGGTTAGTTTAAAGATAGTGTTGACTCAGTGGTAGAATGTTTGCCTTCCACTGATACAAATTCTGGCCAATTCACCTCAGACACAACCACCACCCATCTGCAGCTTACAAGTTCTTATAATGCTGAACAGGTTTCAGTGGAGCTTCCAGACTAAGATAAACTAGGAAGAAAGGCCTGGTGATCTACTTCTGAAAGTCAGTCAGTGAAAGCCCTATGAATCACAACAGTCTGATCTGCAACTCATTGTGGGCCTGGCTAAGGAAAGAAAAATTTTTGTTCCATTGAGCGTAGGGTCACCATGAGTTGGACACCAACTTGACAATAGCTAACAACAACAACAATAGTTCTTTGGGGCTTAAAAGATTTGACAGGAACTCACACAATTTTTACAGAACAAATAGTAGATTCCAATGTTGGACAAACATGGTCCTCTCTGAGAAAAATTGCCAGAGACATGAACAGATTGCATAGTTTAAAAGAAGACAACCAAATAAAGAAAGGTTTCGATTGACACCTTCTGCAAGTCCAAACCCTGAGACGATATCTTCCCAAGAGGGAGAGGTGCTATCTCAGTCTTCTTCACCATCAAAATGGGAACTTGGGTCAAACACAGACATCATTCTCAAAGGCAAACATTCATTTTTCTGAGACACTATCGGAGAAATCTACCTGTTGTTGTTGTCGTTAGGTGCCATGGAGTTGGTTCCGACTCATGGTGACCCTGTGTACAACAGAATGAGACACTGCCTGGTCCTGCACCATCCTCACAATCACTTCTATGTTTGAGCCCACTGTTGCAGCCAGTGTGTCAATACATCTCCTTGAGGGTCTTCCTCTTTTTTGCTGACCCTCTACTTTGTCAAGGATGATGTCCGTCTACAGGGACTGGTCCCTCCTGATAAAATGTCCACATTTATGAGTTGAAGTCTTGCCATTCTCACTTCTAAGGAGCATTCTGGCTGTACTTCTTTCAAGACAGATTTGTTCATTCTTCTGGCAGTCCATGGTATATTCAATATTCTTCACCAACACCATAATTTAAAGGCATCAGTTCTTCTTTGGTCTTCCTTATTCACTGTCTAGCTTTTGCATGCATATGAGGTGATTGAAAATACCACGGCTTGAGTCAGGCACACCTTAGTTCTCAAGGTGACATCTTTGCTTTTTAACACTTTAAAAAGGGTCTTTTGCAACAGATTTGCCCAATGCAAATCTGTTCTCATTGAGTTCCTCTTAGCCTGAGTTCCAGTGGTAAAGAATAAAAGCGACCAATATTTACCAAGTCAACACTCTACTAAATTATATTTGGCTTAATATAAAGGGTTAATTGCATTTTAACTTTACTGGAAAGCTCTTGTTTGATTTCTTGACTGCTGCTTCCAAAGGTATTGATTATGGATCCAAATAAAATGAAATTCTTGACAACTTCAATCTTTTCTCTCTTTATCATGATGTTGCTTATTGATAGAGTTGTAAGAATTTTTGTTTTCTTTATGTTGAGGTGAAATCCATACCAAAGGCTATAGTCTTTGATCTTCATCAGTAAGTACTTCAAGTCCTCTTTGCTTTCAGCAAGCAAAGTTGTATCAACTGCATATCGTAAGTTGTTAATGAGTCTTCGTCCAGTCCTGATGCCCTATTCTTGTTAATATAGTCTGGCTTCTTGGATTATTTTGTCAGCATACAGATTGAATAAATATAGTGAAAGGGTACCACTCTGATGCACACCTTTCCTGATTTTAATATACACAGTATCCTCCAGTTCTGTTTGAACAACTGCCTCTTGGTCTATGTACAGGTCATTAATAAGCACAATTAAGTGTTCTGGAATTTCCATTTTTCTCAATATTATTCATAATTTATTATGATCCACACAGTAGAATGCCTTTGCATATGCAATAAAACACAGGTAAACATCTTTTTGGTATTATTTGCTTTCAGCCAAGATCCATCTGACATTAGCAATGATATCCCTAGTTACAGGTTATCTTTTGAATCCGGATTGAATTTCTGGAAGTTCCCTGCTGATGTACTGCTGCAAACACTTTTGAATTCTCTTCAGCAAAATTTTACTTGCATGTGATATTAATGATTTTGTTTGATAATTTCCACAATCTGTTGGATCACCTTTCTTTGGAATGGGCACAAATATGGATCTCTTCCAGTCACTTCACCAGGTAGCTGTCTTCCAAATTTCTTGGCATAGACGAACGAGTGCCTCCAGCAGTGCATCTGTTTGTTGAAACATCTCAATTGGTATTCCACAAATTCCTGTAGCCTTGTTTTTTGCCAATGCCTTTAGTGCAGCTTGGACTTCTTCCTTCAATACTTCTTGATCATATGATACTTTCTGAAATGGTTGAATGTTGACCAATGTTTTTTTGGAAAAGTGTCTCTGAGAAGTCCTTCCATCTTCTTTTGATGCTTCCTGTGTCCCTTAGTATTTTCCCTGTAGAATCCATCAATATTGCAACTTGAGGTTTGAATTTTTTCTTCAGTTCTGTCAGCTTAAGAAATGTTGATCATGTTGCTCCCCTTTGGTTTTCTAACTCCAAGTCTTTGCACATTTCATTTTAATAAGAAATCTATATAAAGGAGGATAAATATTTTCTTAACTGCCATGTACTCTGTTCATCTTCCCAAGCCCACCCAAAAGTAGAACTTTACACATGAGTGTACTATGTGCAGAGTGGGACAGCTCTGTATTGTTTAATGCTGCTTGTACCTGGTCCTTTTGTGCTTATTGATATGTTAGAGATGTAACCCATTACAAAGACATCGTCTCTCCCTTTACCGCTAAGTTCTCCAACAATAAAGACCTAGTACAAGATTTTGAATGGAAAGATTTTACTTTTTTTTCTTTTTATTTTACCATTTCAGACAATTAAAAATGTTGGGCATGGTTTTCTGTAAGGATTTCCTGTTGCCTTTGTGTTGGCATACAAGTTGCTTGTAATTTAGTCTGAGAGAGTAAATAGTTGAACCTTCACATTTTTCTGGCTAGAAAGACAAGCCTGCACATACTGCCTATCCCAGGAGATCTTTAAAATTATGCAGAGAAGATAGAGCTTTAAGGGAAGAGGAAATGTTCAGAATCTTGGGACAGACCAAGGACTGTGAAATTCCTTGGGCTGAGTATATGCTTTCACGAGGAATTGATGCATCTTTTAGTGATTAAAAGGGGACTGCTACTTCCACTCTCAAAACTATGAGTTACTAAATAATGTTCTGTAAACACTGTTGAATAATGATAGGTAGAGCCTTCTTGGAAAGCAAAATTTACTCCAAGACAAGAAAGAATTTTCTGGAAGCCCATCCTCAGCAGGTCCAGCTCTATTTGTCCATGAATCAAAGACTTTAATTATCCCAGGCCATGAAGGAGCCACTAAGTGTTCTCACTGAGTTCCTCTTAGCTTGAGTCTCAGTAGTAAGGAATAAAAGAGACCAATATTTACCAATTCAACACTCTACTAAATTATATTTGGCTTAATATTACATTCTTAAAGGGTTAATTGCATTTTAACTTTACTGGAAAGCTCTTGGCAATAATCTTAATTATCATTATGGAATTCTGTTTTCATTCATTATGGAATTCTGTTTTCATTAACCCTTTAGCAAAACATTATCAGATTTTTTTGACACCTATTTTAGCTTTTTAAGGGAAATGAAGATAAAAGAATCATAAGAACATTATAGCAGTAAGTGCCCCAAATGCAAGGTCCAGAATTGAAGAAGAGTATCATGCGGGGACCCATGTGAAAGGTTGATTTGGGATTTTGCTGAGGAACCAGTCAGCTCTAACCTGAAGATAAAGAAATACTGAGAAAAATCAAAAGCTAACTGGTCGGGGAGAAGTATGCAAATAGAGCTGTGAGTTGGAGACAGCCTTATTAATTTTCAGGGGAACCTTGTATACAACATCATGAACAAAAACATTCACATTACAGATTCTGTAGAGATTCACTGAGGAATAGAAAAGTAAAAAGAAAAAAGAACACAAAACAAAACAAAATCCAATCCAGGGCTGTTAAAGGAGTGTATGTATCTGTGTGTGTGTGTGTGTGTGTGTGTGTGTGTGTGTGCATACCTACACTTACACTCACACATGCATTAAAAGCTGATGCTGTCTGGAGCATATACAATACCTATCACTAGAAATCTGTTTACAGTTTTCTTTTTCTAACACGTCTTTTTGCAAAGAACAGGACTGCTGCATTATTTATATTCAGAAGACTTGTATAATAAGGTGCAGATACATTTCCATTATAGTGTATGAATTTCTATAAAGGTACTCAATAGCAGCTGATAAGGAGACTAACGAATCTTGCACCAGGAGGGTGTCTTGGTGACTAAGTTAGACTGCATGCCATTTTTTACATATCACTATGTTATTTTTATTGCCCACTGTTATTCTCTAACATTC
>NW_004443988.1:953066-955073 GCF_000243295.1 Trichechus manatus latirostris
GATTCAGAGGCATTAAATATTTCTAGGTGGTCAGTAGCAACGGCATCAGAGCTGGATTGAGGGGAAAACTTTATTTCCTCTCAATTTCCAATTGCTCCCAAAGCCACTTCAAATAAATATGCATTTTAAATACAGCAGTGCATTTTCCATGCTAACTTAGCTGCAAGACAAATCCCTGAATCATCACCTCCTCCATCCAATCAGACAGTTGCTGTACAGGTCTTTCTGTACAGAAATTATGGAGTAGCCACTGGGTGGGGGTGGGGGGGAAGTTCTGGAGGACAGATTTCAGGGTACCAAACTCCTGGTGAAGGTTACTTTCTATTGGATCAGATTGACCCAGTGACAAACACAAATTGGTTCGATTCAATGTTAAAATATTATTCTCCAGAAGTAAGCACAACATAGCAGATGGAATGACATCAAGGAAATCATAGATAAAGAAAGCAAAAGGTCATTAAAAAAACAAGAGAGGAAGAAAAGACCAAAATGAATGTCAGAAGAGACTCTGAAACTTGCTGTTAAATGTAGAGTAGCTAAAGCAAACAGAAGACATGATGAAGTAAAAGAGCTGAACAGAAGATTTCAAAGGGCAGCTCGAGAAGACAAAGTAAAGAATTGTAATGAAATATACAAAGGCCTGGTGTTAGAAAACTCAAAGGGAAGAGTATGCTTGGCATTTCTTAAGTTGAAAGAACTGAAGAAAAAATTCAAGCCTCAAGTTGTAATATTGAAGGATTCTATGGGCAAAATATTGGACAAAATATGAAGCATTAGAAGAAGATGCAAGATGCTAGAGTGGATTTATCAAGTTACACCCACAGACCCACACATGGAGTGTCCAGAAGACACACCTTTTACCAGAACTGTGAGGAACAAATTTGTGAAGGGAGCTCCAGCATCCTTGAAAACTGCTGTGATTGCTATTTTATGTAAGCCAGATTTGACAGTGGGAAAAAAAAGAAGATGCAAGAAATACACAGAATCACTGTGCCAAAAAGAATTGGTCGATATTCAACCATTTCAGGAGGTAGCATATATGATAAAGAACTGAGGATACTGAAGGAAAAAGTCTGAGCTGCACTGAAGGTATTGGTGAAAAACAAGGCTCCAAGAATCCATGGAATACCAACTGAGATGTTTCAACAAAAGAATGCAATGCTAGGAATGCTCATTCCTCTATAGTAAAAAATTTGGAAGACAGTTAATGGTCAACGAACTGGAAGAGATCCATATTTGTGCCCATTCCAAAGAAAGGTGATCCAACAGAATGGGGAAATTATGGAACAATATCATTAATATCACACACAAGTACAATTTTCCTGAAGATAATTCAAGAAAAGTGATTGCAGCAGTACATAGACAGGGAACTGCCAGAAATTCAAGCTGAATTCAGAAGAGAACGTGGAATGAGTATGTCATTGCTGATATCAGATGGATCTTGGTTGAAAGAAGAGAATACCAGAAGGGTGTTTGCATGTGTTTTATTGACTATGCAAAGACATTTGACTGTGTGGATCGTAACAAATTATGGATAACATTGAGAAGAATGGGAATTCCAGAAGATTTAATTGTGCTCACGTGGAACCTGTACATAGAACAAGAGGCAATTGTTTGAACAGAATGAAGGGATAGTGAGTGGATTAAAATTAGTAAAGGTGTGGGTCAGGGTTGTATCTTTTCACCGTATTTATTCAAACGGTACGGTGAGCAAATAATCCGAGAAGCTGGACTGTAATGAAGAAGAATGTGGCATCAGCCTTGGAGGAAGACTCATTAACAACCTGCGATATGCAGATGACACAACCTTGCTTGCTGAAAGCAAAGAGGACTTGAAGTGTTTACTGATGAAAGTCAAAGACTACAGTCTTCAGTATGGATTACACCTCATCATAAAGAAAACAAAAATCCTCACAACTGGACCAATAAGCAGTGTCATGATAAACAGAGAAAAGATTGAAGTTGTCAAGGATTTCATTTTACTTGGATCTACAATCAACTCCCATG
>NW_004443988.1:955173-966790 GCF_000243295.1 Trichechus manatus latirostris
TGGGTAAGCTGGACAAGGAATAATGAAGACTGAAAAAGAAATGATGCCTTTGAATTATGGTATTGGTGAAGAATACACCATGGGCTTCCAGAAGAAAGAACAAATCTTTCTTGGAAGACGTACAGCCAGAGCGCTCCTTGGAAGCAAGGATGGTAAGACTTCATCTCAAGTACTTTGAGCATGTTATCAGGGGGACCAGTCCCTGTAGAAGGACATCAAGCTTGGTAAGGTAGTGGATCAGCAAAAAAGAGGAAGACTCTCAATGAGATGGATTGATACAGTGGCTGCAATGATGGACTCAGACATGGCAATGACTGTGAGGATGGCACAGGACCGGGCAGTGTTTTATTATGCTGTACATTGGGTCACTGTGAGTTGGAACCAACTGAAGGGTACCTAACAACAACAATAGCAGATCGAGTGTGGACAGTGCAAAACACAATGGGCCTGCCAATTTTTGTGTTCTGGACACTATTCTTGGTTAAATGTAACATCTACCTTATGAGTTGTTTTTTTTTTTCTTTTAAGTGTCCACACTTTTGACTTATGTTGAGCTTGTAATAAGCTTATAAAGTATCATTTGAGTCCTGCTGGTTTAAGTAATACAGAATGCACTATTTTGGAGGATGACAAGCTTTTCCTCCCCAAATATAAAGAAAAAAAATTCTTTTTGTTTTATTATAAACATAATAAAGAGAAGCTAGCTTTGAATACATTCTCTTTCTAATGCCTTTTCTTTCAGCATCCATGTTATGGGATCATAGAAATAAGTCAGTTTGTCAAATGTCACCTTGTACACTGAAATAATAAGTCCCCATTGCCACTAAATGATCCAAAAAAAAGAACCAAACTCATTGCCTGACTCATAGTGACCTTGTAGAACAGAGGAGAACTGCTCCATAGGGTTTCCATGGCAATAATCTTTAGGGAAGCTGACTGCACATCTTTCTACGACGGAGTGGCTGGTGAATTTAACTGCCAACGTTTTGGTTAGCAGCCATGTGCTTTCACCGCTGTGCCACCAAGGCTCCTTCTTAATGATTCACAGACGTGAAATGTTCTCACGCTTTCTGTGTGTCATGACCAAGAACCAGTGCCTGTGCCCTAAATAGGTCATGTGGTGGAGGGCCATTTCTGAAAGCCATTGCTGTCTGCATTAAAGTACCCCACTATCTCCCCACTATTCTCATCTAAGCACCACAAATCCCTCATCTTCTCATGTGCTCACACCAAGCTTCATAGATAAACTGGAACCCCAGAATTCCAGTGCAGCTGGGAATATTTTAAAACTTCTTGAGCAGCAGAGATTTTGCAATTCGGGCTCTTACTGAGGGATGGAGGAATATTTCTTGGTCCAAGGAAATGCCTATTTTGTGTGTAGTTGTCTCTTTATATATAATTATAGTTACAGAAAAGATTGTAGGAACGCTAATAGGAATAATAAAAAAGAATAAAATCCTTGTGATCCAAAAGGAACGGATTCCTGTTTCACATCAATTCCTTAAAGTTGTAACTAAAGTGATTATTTGGGCAATTTTTCTTTTTAGTTCTTTCTCTGTTTAGAATTCATTCTTCTTTTAATTCACCCTCACTTTGTCTTTCTTTCTTCTTTCCATTCTTTTACAAATATTTAGGGCATATCTCATGATTTTTGCATAGTTCTGTGTATTGAAGATGTGATAATAAATATCACTATAATAATGAAAATTATAATAATTACTAATAAAACTAATGTGTACACCAACTATGTGCTGAACATTTATGTCTATGATCCATTTTGAGTTGATTTTTAGTTATAATACAAGGCATGAATTGAAACTCTTTCTTTCTTTATTTTTTTGTAAATGGATATTCATTTGTTCCAGTACCATTTGTTTAGAAGATTACTCTTTTTACACTGAAATGCCTTTTTTCATTGTTGTCAAAAATAAGTTGTCCATATGTGTGTGCATCAATTTCTGTATACATTATTATGTTCCTTTGATATGCTTGTTTATTTTATGCCAATGCCATGCTATTTTAATTACTTTATAATATATCTTGAACTCTCAAACTTTGATCTTTTTGAAAGTTGTTTTGGCTATTCTAATTCCTTCACATTTCCATATGAATTTTATATTATTTTAGCAATTTCCACAAAAGGATTTGCTAGAATTATGATATAATTGCATTCAATCTATATATCAAATTGGAGAGAATTTGTCCCTTTGCCAATAAGGAATCTTCCTACCCTTGAACAAGGTGTATTTCTCCATTTTTTAGATATTTTTAAATTTCTCTCAGTAGTATTTTGTAATGTTCAATTGACTGTTCTTATACATGTTTTGTGAGATTTATCACTCTAAATTTCATTTTTATGCTATTTTAAATGGTATTTTTAATATAATTTCAAATAGTTTGATGCCAGTATACAGAAGTTTTTGTGTGTTGATCTTATAGCCTGCAAAGTTGCGAAACTCACTTATTTGTGTATATTCCATCATATTTTCTGCATAGAAAGTTATGTTGTTTGTGAATAAAGACAGATTTACTTCTTCTTTTCCAGACTGGATTGCTTTTATTTCACTCCCTCTCACTGTTGCAGTGGCTGGTGCAATACTGAAAGAAGCCAAGTTGTCAGAGAACATTCTAGTGTTGTTCTTAACCTTAGAGACAAAACATTCAGTCCTTCACCATTAAGTATAATGTTAGCTATAGGTTGGTTATTCATAAATTTCCTTTATCAGATTGAGAAAGTGCCTTGCTATTCCTAGTTGCTGAGAGTTTTCATCAGGAATGGATGCTGAATTTTAGAAAACGCTTTTCTGTATCTATTTAAGATGACCATAGATTTTTTTTTCTTTGATAGTTTGTTAATACGTTAGTTTACATTGGTGGATCTTTGAGTGGTAAACCAACATTAAATTCTCTGGATAAATCTAAGACTGGTCATGATGTACTATCTTTTTTACTTACTGTTGAACACAATTTGCTAAAATTTTAGTTACATCTTTAAATCTGTATTTGTGAGGGATATGAAGCTCAGGGTGTTTTGTTTGTTTGGTTGGTTGGTTGTCCTTTTTATGTCTGTGGGTAGTTTTGGAATCAGTATAATTCTGGTATCATACATTAAATTGGGAAGTATTTTCACCTTATTAATTTTCTAGCTGTTCCCAAAATCGTGTTCCTATCCTTTTACAATATGTTCAATATTTCCATTGCCCATAAACAAGATAAAATAGTTTTTAAAAAAGGAGAATTTAATCAGAAACTAAATTTATAAAAATAATCAAACAGAAATTGTAAAACTAAAAAACAGTGAGTAAAACTAAGAACTCACTATATGAGTTTAGCAGCAATTTACAAAGTGCAAAAAAGAGGACAGGTGATGCAGAGAGCAGGTTAAATAGGAATTGTTCAGAATAAATCAGAAGCTAGAAAAAGGGAAATATATAATACCTTGTAAAAAAAAAAATGTAAGAGAAAGCATGTTATTGGGGCCCATAAAGACAGGAGAGTGAATGAGAGAGCAATCCTTGAAGAGACACTGGATGGACAATTGATGAAGATATCAACCTAGAGTTCATAAATTTCATGAAATTCTAGAAACCTCAAGCAGGATAAATTAAAAAAAAAAAAATCACATCAAAACACAAAAAGTAAAATTCCTAAAATTTATAGACAAAGAGAAGAATCTTAAAACCTTGAGATTTGGGGAGAAGACTACCTTCAAAGGTACAGCAAGGAGATTGGCAGCTGATACTACAATAGAAATGGTGGAAGACAGAAAACAATTGAATGATATTTTTAAAGTTCTGAAATAAAATGACTGCCCATCTAGAATGCCATATCTAGCAAAAAAGCCTTTTGAAATATATGCAAATATATGCAAAATATAAATATATTTTCATAAATGAAAAGACTAAAAAAGTCATTGTTGGAAGGTCTGCATTAAAATAAATTCAATGAGATTATTTCAGGCAGATGTAAAATAATCTGATTATTTCAGATAGAAACACAAAAATGAAGTCTGTAAGGAAATGCATAAGGGAACTAGGTGGGTAAATATAAATGAAAATTAGCTTGAAAAAATAAAAATAATATAGGTTTTAAAACACATGTAGAATTAAATACATAATAATAGTAACAGAATGTGGGAAGTAAAATGTTGTGAAGTCTTAGTATTGTTGAAAAAGTGATAAAAGCAATAATTTATATTATAATGAATCAAAAATGTATGTTTTTAAATCTCTAGGGTAACCACTCAGATATAGTAAAAGAATTTATAACTATTTATGTGGGCTGAAAGCATAATAGTAATAATAATATGAAGAAGATGAAAACAGAGTAAAGAGAAAAAAAGAAGTAGAGCAAAAAAAGAAAAACAAAACTTCTGTTGCTGTTGTTGTTTTTGCCATTGAGTTGATTCCCAGTCATGGCAACCCCAAGTGTGCAGAGTAGAAATGCTCCACAGGGTTTTCAAGGCTGTGATCTTTTGGAAGCAGTTCACCCACTATTCAAAAGGGGTTGCAGCAGTACATCCACAGGGTACTTCCAGAAATTCACGCCGAATTCAGAAGAAGACTTGGAACAAGGCATATCACTGATGATGTCAGACGGATCCTGGCTGAAAGTAGAGAATACCAGAAAGATGTTTACCTATGTTTTATTGACTATACAAAGGCATTTGACTGTATAGATCATAACAAATTATGGATAATGTTGTGAAAAATGGGAATTTCAGAACACTTAATTGTGCTCATGAGGAACCTGTACATAGATCAAGAGGCAGTCGTTCAAACAAAACAAGGGTATACAGCGTGGTTTAAACTCAGGAAAAGTGTGTATCAGGGTTGTATCTTTTCACCATACTTATTCAATCCATATGCTGAGCAAATAACCCTAGAAGCTGGACTATATGAGGAAGAATGGGGCATCAGGACGGGAGGAAGACTCATTAACAACCTGCATTATGCAGATGACACAACCTTGCTTGCTGAAACCAATGAGGACTTGAAGCACTTACTGATGAAGATCAAAGATCACAGCCTTCAATATGGGTTACACCTCAATATAAAGAAAAAAAAAATCCTCAAACTGGACCAATAAACAGTGTCATGATAAACAGAGAAAAGACTGAAGTTGTCAAGGATTTCATTTTACTTGAATGCATAATCAACACCCATGGAAACAGCAGCCAAGAAATTAAACAATGCATTGCATTCAGCAAATCTGCTGCAAAAGACCTCTTTAAAATGTTAAAAAGCAAAGATGTCAGCTTGAAGACTAAGGTGCACCTGACCCAAGCCATGGTGTTTTCAATCATCTCATATGCATATAAAATCTGAACAATGAATAAGGAAGCCTGAAGAAGAATTGACAACTTTGAATCATGGTGTTGGCTAAGAATATTGAATATACGATGGACTGGGAAAAGAACAAACAAATCTGTCTCGGAAAAAGTATAGCCAGAATACTCCTTAGAAGCAAGGATGGTGAGATTTTTTTCTCATGTACTTTGGACACGTCATCTGGAGGGACAGTCCCTGGAGAAGGACATCATGCTTGGTAAAGTAGAAGGTCAGTGTAAAAGATGAAGACCCTCAGTAAGCTGGATCGACACAGTGGCAACAACAATGGGTTCAAGCATAGCAATGATTGTGAGGATGGCACAGGCCTGGGCAGTATTTCGTTCTGTTGTACATAGGGTTGCTATGGGTCAGAACTGACTGGAAGGTACCTAATAACAACAAAAGATATGTTTAAGTCCTAACACTTGTACTTGTGAATGCAACTCTGTTTGGAAATAGGGTCTTTGAAGGTGTTATCAGTTATGTCAACATGAGGTCACACTGTAGTAGGGTGGGTCCTAATCCTATATTACTGGTGTCCTTAAAAAGAGACTATACACCCAGACAGATAGACAGGAAGGATGTTACATGATGCTACAGTTTCAGGCCAAGGAACACCTAGAACTACTAAAAGCTAGGAGAGAGGCATGGAATAGATTCTCCCTCAAAATCTCAGAAGGAATCAACACAGCCGACATCCTGATCTCAGATTTTCACTCAAGAAATCTGTGCGGCAATACATTTCTGTTCTCATAAGCTACCCAGTTTGTGGTAGTTTTCTATAGCAGTCCTAGGAAGCGAATACACCCTTCACCTTTTCTCACTCCACAACCAAGGAATAAACATACACTAAAACCTGTGAAAGCCAGAAGCTGTGTAAGGAAAAAACCTGTCAGAGAAGAAAAACGCAAATATTTTCCACTAAAACCAACGATAGATAAGTGGTAAGACTGCAACCTATCAAAGACAGAAAAACATGTGAGATCCAGAAAAACAAGGCAGTCCTGTCGAGTTCCAGCTCTCACAGATTTCACTATTTTAATCTGAATTGGTCATGTTCACAGGCACTGATTATAGGATAATGCTACATAGAATGATCCATCCTTATCTGGGGATTATGTCTTTTAGGTATCTGTATTCTTCCCAGGACTAAGCGTAATAAGACATGGCCCAGTAATTCCTTCCCATTCTCAGAAAACAATATCATTCTCTTTCTTTGGCCAACCTTCTCCCTTTATCTGTAGAGGTGATATCTCATTTTCAATCTTGCTCTCTCTCTCATTGCTTTTCCCTCTACAGAGCTGACACAGATAATGTATTCTAACCGCTACAACCCATCACCCCTAAGGGTTTATTCCTGGCTTATACAGATTCTGGTAGGACAGAAAGTACACTTCATGGCAGGGGAACAAAAGAATGGAGAAAGTACCCTGGTTCTAACAACCTCTGGCTTATAGTGACACACATCACTTCCACTCACAGGTCATTGGCCAGGACTAGTCACCAGGCTTTGACCGAACTTCTAAGGCTGAGAAATAGGGAGGAACACATGGAATATTGCTTTTCTCTCCTGAAGAGACTGTGTGGCTGCATCTCTCTTTCTCTGTCTCATACACAGATCTCTGCTTAGAGTGGTTGTGTACATTCAGTTGTTTAAGCATTTGCACATGCATTATCTCATTCAATCTTCTCAACAGCCCAGTAATACAGGCTTTGTTGAGTGTGAGTAAGCTGCCCAAAGTCAAAACTCCACTAAAGGAGCGATTGAAGATTTTAACTGAGAACTCCTATCTCTAAACCCTATTACAACGGTTCTCAACCTTCAACCTGTATCAGAATCATTGGGAAGGCTTGATAAAGCACAGATTACTAAACTCTACTCCCAGTGTTTCTGATTCAGTGGGTCTGGGTTAGCCCAATAATTTTCATTTCTAACAAGTTCACAGGTGATGCTGATGCTTCTGGTCTTGACACCAGACTTTGAGAATCAAGGCTGTACTATATCACAGCAGCCTCCATGAGTGAAAAACTAAAAAGTACTGCCTATAATGAAGTACTGAAACAAATACATCTTTCCACATCAGAAATGACACTTTGAGGACTGACACTCTATGAACAATGTTTGTACACTCTTAATAGCCCATTTTCCTGACAAGTCTTCCTCTCTACATGTCAAGATGCAAATCAGGGCCAGGTTGTGGTTTCTGAGGAAGTGAAGCTCCTGGGCTTGCCTTCTCTTCTTCTGAGTAAGGCATTTCCAGCCTTTTTTCCTCTAAGCACGCCATCTGCCCCCACCTACACTGAGCTCTGGTATACATGTTCTCAGTTTAGAGGGGAAGGAGAGCAGAAACAGTTTTTCATTTTTTTCTGCCCGTGTCTCTGGCAGGCATAACCACAGCCCATCTGTTCTCTTCTCAGATTCAGCCCACCCTTGATCTTTCTTTTTCTTCTAGACTTCACACTTCCCAGAAGGACAGAATTATTAGCAGGTACTCCTCCTCCAGCTCTCAACTTCTCAGACTTCTTGAAATACCCCCTCCCTTGTCATTACAAACCTCAGTTTATAAAAGTCCCCAGGGGTTTGCAACAGCATTACCAATTTATACATATGTCTAAGCAACCACCCCTAGTGATACACCTGGTTTAGAATCAAATATAGAAGAAAAGAAAAAATTCAGTCCACAAACTACAATGAAATTGTACAATGAAATAAATTAACAAAGATTTTATGGATATACCTTACTTGTTTCCTTCAAAGCCATTTATCATCAAGAAATTCCAAGAGTTCCAAGAAGGGATATTGCCTGATCAACATCAGAATTTGTGTGCTATTTCCTAAGACTTGTTTCCTCAGCATCCTGTTTTACTACTCTGCTCTTAAACAAAATTCCAGAAAGCTGAGGTAGATCAGCTTTATGAGAGGTGACCAGACCTAGACCCAGGCCCCAGGGAGTGCAATGTAAGATTGAATATATATCAGACCTCCCTACTTGTGCACAGGTGCTAGTGTTCAGGTAGTTTGGGGATCAAAGAAAGAGGAGTTGCTGTCTCAAAAGGAGTCCAAGGCTCCAACACCACTATAAAAGGTGATCGTTGCATTCATTAGTGAGGTCCGAGGCAGCATTTCCAGACCTAACCCCTACTCCCCTACTCTTTCATTGGGAGAGAGTAAATTTCAACAATAAAGATTCACTTGAACCAGGCATGTCCTGAAAATGAACACAAATGCATGGGGCATGTTTCAAAAAGTCTCTCTCTCTCTCTCTAAAACAAACAAAAACCAATTGGCTGTATTCTCCATAACAGGAATGGAGTCAAGAAACTATGGGACAGAAACAGAGGTGAGGGCAGATTCACTTGGGATTGGGGTAGTTTTTACTAACTGAAGCACAAGCAAACACATAAATAAACTTTTCCGGGATCCTCAAGTCTTCCTAGATGCTAGCAGGCCAGAGTCTCTGCTGGTTTCAGAGGAGAATGCTGTGGAGCTTTTGCTTGTCCAAGCAAACTAACCCATTCAGACAACAGGATGTTTATAGTAGAAGGCAAAACCAATTAGCCTGGGTGGTAGGTGAGTCATAGGGGGTGCGTAGTAAAGGGAGACAAGAGATTTTTTGACATGAAATTCAACACGTCTCATTTTGAACTTGACATTCTTATGTTTCTTCACTGAGGCAACACGTACTGAGTGATTGCCACTAGAGAGGGTGGAAGGTGAATAAGGCAAGATCTCTGGTCTTATGATACAGTCAGATGCGTGGCATAGTATACGCACACACAACTGTAACAAATGGTGGAGAGTGATAAGCTTATTAAGAGGGAGACAGACAAACTATGGAAGAAACTGTGGAGAAAACCCTTCAACTGTAAGGTCCAGGGAAGACTCATGGAAGGAGAGACGTTGAGCGGCAATATCTAAGACCCTGGCAGGCAGCAGGAATCGCCTCAGCAAAGGTCAGAAAATCAGGAAAATGTAGATGGTATTTTCCTGAAATGTTAAAAGTGCCATTAAGATAGAACATGTAAGACAGGGATAGGGTTATGATTTGAAAGGAAAGTTGAGACTGTCCTTGAATATTAGAATATAGTTTAGAGTGGATAGAATATGGAAAGCAGAGCAGCTAAAAATATTAGAGAAGGGAAGTTCAGACCCAAATTCTTCTTTAGAAAGTAATACAAAACTGAAGGAATGGGATGGAGGATGTTTCAGAGCTAAACCAACAAATGGAAAGCTACTTGCATGTTTGTGCAATAAATAATTATTGAATGTTTGCAGAAGGTGTAGAGTATGTTTTTCTGTGTATTCGCTGACCATACAATTCAAAAATATTCATTGAGGGTCAAGTTCTATTCTAAGTGCTGTGTATGGAGCAGTCGACTCATAAACAACAACCCTGCCCTAATGGAGCACCTGCTCAGAGCCAGGCACTGAGCTGGTTAGACCTTGGGGATCAAGCTCTCCTTCCCCACCATGGTCAGTGTCTGGGTGAGTGAGATGTAAATACTACTGCAAACTCTCCTGTGTCTCCTGGCATAAGCCATCATGAGTTCATGGCTGAGGTGCACATAAATATGGTTAATCATGGAAACCTGCCCATGCCAAACAGCCTAGAATACAAACACACAGCACCAACCAGGCAGCAAGCATATAGTTCTGTGATTCTGACTGGGGACATCTAGGCCACAATCATGGTGTGCTGAATATCTCATAACTCTTTCTTGCTGCTCCCCATACACTCCATGTTTCCCCAAACCATATGTTTTTATTCACCATATTACCACTGTTCTGCTGTGTTTCCCCCTCATTTCATTTTATCAAAAAATACCCTTTTTCTATTACTATTATTATTAATGTTTATTAATAAAAGTTTATTAAACACCATTATTAATGTTTGTATCTTAGTCATGTAGTGCTGCTATAACAGAAATACCACAAGTGGATGGCTTTAACAAAGAAATTTTTTCTCTCACAGTCTATTAGGTTGGAAGTACAAATTCAGGGCATCACCTCCAGGGGAAAGCTTTCTCTCTCTGTCAGTTCTAGAGGAAGGTCCTTGTCATCAATCTTCCTCTGGCCAAGGAGCTTCTAAGCATAGAGACCCCAGGTCCAAAGGATGCACTTTCTCCTGGCTCTTGTTTCTTGGTGGTATGAGTTCCCCTCATCTCTTTGCTTGCTTCTCTCTTTTATGTCTCAAAAGAGACTGGCTGAAGACACAATCCAATCTTGTAGATTGAGTCCTACCTCATTAACATAACTGCCGCTAATCCTGTCTCATCAAAGTCCTAGAGATAGAATTTACAGTACATAGGAAAACCACATCAGATGACAAAATGATGGACAATCACACAATACTGGGATCATGGTGCAGCCAAATTGACACACATGTTTTTGGAGGACACATTTCAATCCATGACCGTTGGTGATTGGTTTGATTAACCATAATGATTGATTTTACTAATCATGGTATTTCCATTAATAATAAAGTTAGCTAACATTTATTTAGTGTGTGCTTATATGTGTTATTTTATTTAATCCTAATTTTGATTCAGAAAGGTTAAGTGACTTACCCAAAGTCAGAAAACAGGCAGTGCATTGATTCAAGATTCTCATTTAATTCTGTATATCTCCAAAAAGCATGGTCTTTTGCACATTTACAACCTGGTTGATGTCCACCTCCGCCACTGAGCTTCCCCAAGTCACATGGTTCCATGTTTAATTCCTCTGACTTGTTAGTCAGTGTGGTTACTATGTTGTCTTTCATCTGGTCTTGGTCCTGTACTCACCTTATGGCCTCCATAAAATAAATAAATAAAACATTGCCATGGAGTTGATTCTGACTCATAGCGACCCTGTAGGACACAGTAGAACTGCCCGTTTCCAAGGCTGTTAGCTTTACAGAAGCAGACTGCCACATCTTTCTCCCATGGAGAAGCTGAGCACTTAACCACTGCACCACCATGGCTCCCATAGCACTTATATAGTTAATAGTACAATTTAACTAATGTACATCTTTTTGTTTTGTTTTTAATTTTATTTGGGCTCATCTTCCTCCACGAGTACCGATAATAATTCATTTGCATAATGATCCATAAATTAAAAGCACTTCTGTGTATGTAATCTTAGTTGTGTTTTGAAACTATTGTGGGAATGATTCAGTTCAGATCTTTCTCTTCACATATTACAGACTGAGACATAGAGGTATGTTTGTGCATAAATGTGTGTGTATGTATATATGTATGTTTATATATATAAAGGCAGTCCCCTACTTACATCCTATTCAAGTTAC
>NW_004443988.1:970700-986485 GCF_000243295.1 Trichechus manatus latirostris
CCCAGGGCCCTTGCTGCCTTTGTAATAAGCGCACCTCACATACTTATCTTCCAGATTCTCTAATATGTGGTTGCCTGGATTCATTTCTGCACACCAAAGCCTTCTGTGGGGAGAAGGCCCTTGCTGGGCACCGCTGGTAAACAAATTAGAGAAACTCCATTATGTTGTGTGAAAGGGCTAGAGTTTTTCTCTTGCTGATTGTAATTAAGTTCATCTAAAGGTCAGCTGCGAAGGGCCCTCTGCTATCGTGGCTGCTCTATATCGAGAAGCTCTGTCATATTTCATACTGTAGCTTTGCTGTGGATGGTTCATAAGAACTGGAACCTATCCAGCCTGGGACCAGATTGCTTTGTGTCTGTAAACACTTACAGTGCATTATGTTCTTCAACTCCTATCACTCACAGCAGAGGAAGAGAACAGTGGGGAGGGCTCTGTAGGTGCAAAAGTAGCTGCTTTTGGGAAGCAATCCCAATCAACTCACTATTATGACTATAGTTCCCCCCACTCCAAATGTGATAAAGCTCCTTACAAGTTTAAGATAATTTATATTATTAAAGTTGTTCATAAGTGCCACGTGTAGGTAAGCATTGGTAAGTACTTCCAATTCAAATGCCATGAATCTAAATGCTTCTATGATGCCATAAATTGCATTAAGAGCATTTTCAAGCTTAATTGAGGGGCTCTCTGGATTTCTTGGTTCAGTATTCTTCAAGCCAAGAGGCATAGCTCACACTTGGGTTTTTATAAAGTGTCTGCATACAAGCTTACGTCTATCATCTCTCCTCAATCAATATTTAGAGCCTCCTAACTGGCTACAGAGAAGATTCTAGGATCTAGCTTCAGCACTAAAATATCTGAGAGGCCTCCTGTAAGTCTTTTAATCCTACAGGATCACTGTTTTTTTCCTCAGTGTGAAATGAAGAAGCACTGTGTCCTAAGAAAAGAGCAATCACTAGAAAAGGACATCAGCCAAAATGAGAGAAACTCTCAACAAAGTGCATTGACACAGTGGCTGAAACAATGGACTCAAACATACAAACTGTTGTGAAGATGGCACAGGACCAGGCAACATTTTGTTCTGTTATTCATAAGGTTACCAGGACTCGGAGCCAGGTAGACAGGAACTAACAATAACAATTAGATTAACAATGCAGTGAATCATCCTAAGTGGGACGCTTCTGAGGGTGAAAGAGACTCTAGGATAATAGATGTAAACCAGGATTGTCCTCGGCAACCTGAAATATATGGGCATTCTCATGGTCCTCTTGCTAACACGAACTGTTTAAGAAAACTAAGATTTGTGGGTTTTGTTTGTTTGTTTTTTACGTATACACTTTAGAAGCTCAGCACAGAGTTACTTCATCCTCATTACTATCTTCATATTCCTTCAGAAATCCTTTAACTAGTTCTTCTCCTAAAAGCATAATGTCAGACTACAGATGATAACTATAACACAGAAAAAGTCAGTTCTTTAGGAAGTAATATTCAGACTAACTGCAAGAAATGTAAAAAGCTGTGAATAATGATCCCACGGAAGACAGCTTGAGAACATTTTTAAAAAGAGAGTATATATATATAATTTTTTCCCCTGAGAATTAAGATCATTATTACAATGTCAAAGGCCTAGGTAGATTAGGAAGCAGTCGACGCATCAGTACACTGTACTGGGTGTTCGTGGCTCTCCTGGCACAACGGTTTTCTTGTTGTATAAGATCTTAAGTTAGAAAGTAAGTGGGATTTTGTGGCAACTTCCTTGACAAGCTGAGCATCAATTCTAGCCCAGGCATTAGTTCTTTAGGTATAAAGAGCACTTTATTCAAACGTGAGTTCCAAGACTCTGAAATCCATACCTGGGCTACCAAGGAAAAGGTATACTTCATTTGTCCTCAATTCTTGTTTTTTGTTTCTTTTTCTGGATGTTAATATATTACATAACCATGGTACACTTGTCAAACTTATGAAATGAACATCAGTACATTACTATCAGCTAAACAACAGACTTTATTTGTATTCCCAACTATATTTTTAATTCTCTTTTACATAATTTGGCCCTTCATTAAGCATACGCTTTTAGAAATACCTTGATCTCCCCAAAACTTATGTAAGCATTTCTCAGACACAAGGAAAAACATGTGGAAGTAACAAAATGGTTAATTTCAATATCAAGAGAATCACTTTTCCTCCTTAAGATTGTTGGCATAGAGTATGTATGTGTGTACGGGGTGGGGGCGGTATTTGTTTTCTCCCCTTTAACCAATTTCACAATTGAATGAACCTCAAGCTTACCTCTTGCCTCAGCAACTCCAAGAGACGCCCACCACAGAGCTGTACCCAGCACTTACTGATAATCTAAGCACTGCATGTAATAGTCCCCTGTGCTCCTGGGGGAATATCCACAGAGTGTCAGGAAGTAGTGAAGCACAGCGTCTATTTCCAGATACAGTCGTGCTTGTCTTTGGTCAAATTGTGCTTTTTTTTTTTTAATACTACCCATTTCATCTTCCGAACCACTGTCTTGAGGCTTCCTTCACAAA
Source organism: Trichechus manatus latirostris (assembly GCF_000243295.1). Lineage (NCBI taxonomy): Eukaryota > Metazoa > Chordata > Mammalia > Sirenia > Trichechidae > Trichechus > Trichechus manatus. The sequence continues at coordinate 973,235 of NW_004443988.1, forward strand.
AGGAGCAAGGCAGGCTCTTAAGTGGCTAAAGCAAGTAACTGGAAACCATAACTTGTGGCTGGAATTCTATTTTGGCTATATAATCATTTTTATCAGAAGGTATTTAGAGCTATTTCGCACAGTAACACTTGCCTCAGCTTTAAAGAGCATTGAATTCAAAGCCCAACAAATCTGAGTTTGAATCCAGGCTTGAGAATGTCTTCACTGTGTGAGCTTAAGAAAAAAACTTAAATTCTCGATGCCTCAGCTTCATATGCTATACAGCAACAAGGATGATTGCTTGTGGAGTTGTGAGGAATAATTAAAATGGCAGGTGCTTACATCTGGCAAATAGATGTTCAGCATGTACAATTTTCTTCCTGAACCAGGCCAGTAGCCAGAGGAAAAAAAATGATGCTGAATTGGCATTCAAATTGGCAACGGACATGATTAAACCTCTGCTTTTTTGGACACTGTCTTATACTGAGGAATTCTGACAGACTAGACTCTTGTGGTTGTCAGCTGCAATTTCTAAACGTATCCTTCAGTCCAACAAATTTGAACCAACAGAGAGAAAATAATCACTATTCAGTCAGTGAAGGCTATCAATTTGGCCTCCAAGCCTGGGGTGTGACCACATTTATTCCCAAGTTCAAAGCTCTCCAGTGGCCCCTGATCTCCAGTGGAACTTTAGATGAACCTGGCTTTCAAGGCTCTGGATGACCAGAGCCAACCAAACTGGAACTCTACGACTTTTCAGGGGCACTCCTGTGTCTATCATCTCATTGGTTTCTCTTTTGAAACTCTTCAATATAATATGATAATTACCTCCTCTTTGGAAAGTCTGCCCTGCTGCCTCTCCAGCTCAATTCTCTAATCCTTTCCTGAGGTCTTCTCTAACTATGTCACTTCTCACTTTGAGTCTTCCCCCTAGCCTTGAGCACTCAGTGTTACCTTTGTCCTCTAATTATTTCTTGGGTCTCTATTTTGGTTCCCCAAAGGAAATGTGAGCATCTTGTTTGTAGAAACCTTACCAGAACCTTTTTTTTTTTAAATTACCCCATAATCACATGTATACATTCAGGGTGACTTCAATCAATATTGCACAATTAATTCTTCTGTAGATATTTTATATACAAAATAAAATTGAGGCTCTGTACTTCCAAAATCATTTCAGTGGATCACTGTTGTTGGTTTATGTTTTTGTTTTGTGATATTGAGTGCTCAGAAAAGAGGTCAGGAGTGTGCTTTTTCACTTTTAGGAGGAATTCAAACTTCAAAAGTACCTGAAGAGTCTCCAGTGGTAGAAAGCTAAAGATTATGGAAAATATTTTAGAATTTTTTGCATGCCATCAAGAACAAATCATAAGCTGAGCTTGTTTATGTGTTGAGTAAGATTTCTGGGGGATATGGAGAAAAAAAGCAAGGAATAGGCATCCTTAGCACTCTGAGTAACTTGCTTCCTGAAAATTATATCTACCTAAATGTATATAAACCTCACAGAATGGCACTGCTAATCTTTGTGCTGAGCAAAGTGATATCTATTTTTGCCAAAATAAAATGTGGGTGTCTCTAAAAATGGGCTATGCAATATTTTTTTTTCTAAATTTTCAGTGCTATTTTTTAGGAAAAAAAAATCAGGAAATCAGAAATAGTACTATAACAAACTTCTATGTTTCCAGCACCCTGAATTGATGGTTGTTTACATTTCATCATATTTTTGAGGTCATTTTTTAATTTAAAAAAAATAGTCTTTTAGAGATAACATTACTTTTACTCTCATAGCAGTCCCATTTTTTATACTCCTTCTTAGAGACAACTGATATAGATTTTAAATGATCTTTCTAACCTATTTCTAATACTTTATGTGAAAATATGTGGCATATTTCATGAATGTTTAAACATTCTCAATAAGTGGTATCATACAGTACTTACTTATCCATCTGAGCTTCTTTTATCTTTCAGTATTATGGTTCTGTGTGTGTGTATGTCTATTTCATTCTGTAAATAGACCCCATTGTATTATCCATTCGTGTTTAATGGGTATTTAGGTTATTTCCAGATTTCTGTTTGTTTATTATGCTTTTGCTACTATAAACCATGCAGCAAGGGAAACACCCAAAAATTACAATTACTGGGACATGGAGCATGTGCATTTAAAATTTTTTCAAGATAAAATTGCTCTCCAAAGTGGTTGCAACAATCTATAACCCCCAAAACAAAATATGAATGTGTATCAATTTCCTTACATCCTTCCAAAAATTTGCTATTGTCGGATATTTTACTGATTGAAAATTTGATGACTAAAAAGTTATTACTATTGTTTCATTTTGCAATCCTTGTTATTAGGGATGTTGAATCTCTTATGTTAAATTACTATTTCATTTTCCTCTTCTATGAATTGCCTGTTCATAATCTTCGAACAGTTTTCACCAGAGGTATTTGCCTTTCTCATTAATTTCTATTTATTTATGTATTCTAAATTCTAAATCTGATATCATCCTTTGCAAGTGATTTTAGTTTGTGATGTGTATTAATAAGAATATAGATTGAGGTGCTGTAACAAGGTGACCCTAAAATATAGTGGCTCAAACAAAATAGATGTTTTATTATCTCTCATTGAGGTTGGTGGGACAGGGCAGGTATTGTGGCTCTGTGTTATAAGAGATGCAAGATATTTCTCTTGTTTCTTTGTAGTCCCCAAAACCTGGCTTCCAGCTTATGGTACGAGATGGCTGCCCTAGCACCCACCATCACAAAAGCATGCAGCCAGTAGGAATAGACTGAGGAGGGCATACCATTCCTCTTAAGGGCATGACTCAGAAGTAGCCCACAGCTACTTACTTTCATTTTGCATTGGCTAAAACTTAATTATATGACTGCAGCTATCTGGAAGGAAGTCTAGAAAATATAGTCCTTATTTAGATAGCAAAATGCACAGCTAAAATTCTAGTGCTGTAGAAGAGAATGGATATTGGGAAACAAACCCCAGTGCTATCACTATCTACCTACTGAAGACCCAGATTTTCATATGCATGCTTATTTCCTGGGTGGTACAAATGGTTAGCAGCTGAAAGTGTTAACCATTTGCACCACCCAGAGAATAATAATGGAGTTCACCCAGAGGTGCCTTGGAAGAAAGGCCTGGTGATTTCCTTCCGAAAAATCAGCCATTGAAAATCCTGTGATGCACAGTTCAACTCTGACACACATGGGGTCGCCATGAGTCAGAGTCGACTCTTAATTGGTCTTAATTCCCAAGTAAGACAAGCTCACACCCTCTCCAAGAGAGACAACCCAAACTTCCAACTTGTAATTGCATCTGGCACCAAGTACAAGATTTCTAGATAGGATGGATAATATGTGCGTTTCTCCATTATGACCAGATAAACAATCAAACAATTTTTCATTCCTAGCTCCCAAATGCTACGTTCAGTGGTATAGTTGAAACAGGCCCATTGTAATAAAAATTTATTAATTAATAGTAGAAAATGAAAGAATGAGAAACTTGTACCTGTTCAGTTACACCTATTGAGTAGAAATTGTGAACATTCCCTATACTGGCAGTGGAGTATGTATGTCTAAGGGCGGCATATTCAATAACCACTGATTCTGTTTTCTGGAAGAATTCTTAGTGACATAGTGTTGCTATAATAACAAAAAAAATACTACAAATGGGTGGCTTTAAACAACAGAAATTTATTTTTTCACACTTCAGGCTACGGGAAGTCTGAATCAAGGCCACATAGGCTCTAGGGGAAAGTCTTTTGTTTCCTTTAGCTTCTAGTAGTTGCTAGCAATCCTTGGCAATCTCGGGCCTGTAGATTCATCTATCTCAGTCTTCACATAAGGTCTGTCTCCCGTTTTATGTGTGTCTTTTTGTCTATTCTGGTCTTTCCATTAAACACCTCTCAGGTTAAGAGCTCAGCTGCTAGCCAAAAGGTTAGCAGTTCCAATCAACCAGTTTCTCCTTGGAAACCTTATGGGGCATTTCTACTCTGTCCTAAAGGGTCTCTATGAGTTGAAATCAACTCGATGGCCAGGGGTTTGGTTTTTTGGGGTTTTCAGAAGGGATTAGGTTAGGACTTACCCTACTCTGGTATGACCTTATTAGCCTAACAGAAGAAAACTTCTATTTGACAAAAGGGTTACATTCAAAGGTACAGGGGTTAGAAATTCAACACAACTTTATGGGGAACAAAATTCAATCCACGACAAACTCTTCTGTGTCATTCATGGTTTGTGGCTTTGCCCTCTGTGAGAACTTTGTTATTCATTATCCTCTGGGGCCACATAGTATTTGATGCCTGCACTGTGAGTGTGCCTGTACTAAAAGCCTACCATGGTTTTCATGCCCTGTTTCCTTAGGAGGTTTTAGAGATCGACCTGTGCTTTTCTTTGTAACATAAATTTATTCCCCAGCTTGGCAGGCATCCTATCAAATTGCTTCCTAAAAGTTGTCTGGAAAGAACTTACCTGGATTTCGTTCTTAAATCTGAGGACACCCTTTTTTTTTTATCTACTGACCTCTGAATTCTGTCTAACATTCCTTTGTCTTTTGTCTTAACTGTAATGATCTTAGGGGGCTTCTCAATGCAACACTTGGATGGGAATACCCTAAACTTATCTCAGTCCTTGAGTTGGCTTCCATTTCCTGGTAGATGACTCTTAAGTGGAGACAGTTCAGAGAGGTTTGAGGCTACCATCTTATCTCCTGTTGAAGCTGACTCTTCAGAGCTATCTCTTATCACTGCTTCAGGTTTGGGTGTTAACCCTTGAAGTCCCAAATGAATTTAGAGACTGGCGTCAGGTAGAGAAAGCCTCAGAGATTATTCGTTTCCACCTCTGCCTGCAACTGAACAACTGTGTATTGAATTTATCTTTCTCATAGTAGTCTCCTAAAAGTGTCAGGAAGTAGACAATTCACAGCAATATTCTGAGTATCTCTAAACAGTTTTCATTAAAGTTATAGGTTCAGTGGATCAAAGATGTTCTTCAAGTTATTGCAGGCAACAATTTCACATGTTCTTGCCACAGCAGTGCAACGGTTACTGTGATAGTCTTTTGATGTGTCAACTTGGCTAGGCTACGGTTCCCAGATATTCAAGAAAATGTTAATTTTGGTATTGCTGTAAAGACATTTTGTAGATGTGGCTAAAGTCTATAGTCAGTTGACTTTAAGTAAGAGAAATTATTCTAGATAATCTGGGTGGATCTGATTCAATTAATTGAAAGGTTTTACAAGCAAAGATAAGACTCCCCTGAAGAGAAAGAAATTTCACCTGTTGACAGTAGTTCATCCTACGTCAGAGAGTTCCAGCCTGCCCTTCCTGAAAACTAATATGCATTTTATAAATTATTAATTATATTTCTGGAAAATTTTTAATTGTGGTAAATATATATGTAATAAAACATTTGGCACGTCAATAATTTTCACATATACAGTTTAATGACTTGAATGATGTTCATCATGTTGTCCTAGAATTTTTGTTGGTTATTATCTTTTGTCGCTTTAAATATTATAATTATAATAGTTGGAAAATTCATTTCATATAATTTGTAATTTATAATCTTTTGTGTCTAAATATTTTGCTTTGCTCAAGTTGCTGACTTTCCTTCATGGTGACTTAGTTCCTCAAAACAATATATAAATAAAAAATTACAAATTTGAAACAAACTTTAAGTATGCTTATACTATTCAAAGAGATTTAAAAAAAAGATCAAAAGACAATAACAGAATAGAAATCAGGAATTGAAAAATATACCTACTAAATTAAATAGGAGCCCTGTTGGCACACTGGTTAAGAGCTTGGCTGCTAACCAAAAGGTGAGCAGTTCAAATCCACTGGCTGCTCCTTGGAAACCCTATGGGGCAGTTCTACTCTGTCTTTTAGGGTAACTATAAGTGTACATTTGCCATTTTGGCCAACTACCCATCTTGGTTTTATCCCACCCCCACCTCCCCACTACTTGTGCTCTGGACAATGGAAGAATCCCTACAAGGCTCTTTTGCATTTCTCTTCCCACAGTTCCATGTGTTCTGGGTGGAATTTTTTGGTTAATTTCTTGTCCAGGATTCCTACAACATGTAGGTAATTTGATTTGGGACCACAAGACCTGAGATATAGAACCCCATAGATGATCTGTCAAAGACTGATGAATAGATGGAAGAAAAGAAAAGAAGGAAGGAAGGTGAGAACGAAGGAAGGAAGGGAGAAAATAGGTTATAAATAGATCGATAAACACACCGGCGCACATACACTCATTTATTTCCTCAATCACTTTCTCAAACATAAATAAGCCACAAAGTCTCTTTAAAACCCATGTATACATTTAAAATGCATGTGTGTGTCTACTGAAAAGATCGTGCTGAATTCCATATTTCTAATGAAGATGTTCCACACCATTCAGCTGTGCTGCTGCTGTGGAAAAGGCAGGAACTGTAAGGGGAGGAGACCTTTGCAGAATGTTTAGGATGATAATGTACTGCATAAAATGCATCTTTTGTGTGACTGGTTACAGTTACTCTATTTAACTGATTATACACACTTGTGAAAGCTTTAAATAGTATAGGTCCGTTGTTCGTATTGATTCAAATGTTGAGTTTGTGGTTCTTTCTCAATCCAAGTAGCCAGAAAACTCGCAATCCAGGCTGGATGGGGATGCAAACTAGCACACTGTGGGGTGCTGGTGTGTGCTACACACTGAGGCACATGCTCAAAACTCTTGACTCATTTTAAATCTATAACAAGTTTTTGATGTAGGTGTCATTGTTTCATTTTACAAATATTATTACAAATCAGGAAATAAAGTCTCAAAGAAGTAAATCGGCTCAGGTCATCCAACCACCAATGTAAGAGCAACATTTGCACCCAGATGTTGACTCCAAAATATACACTTTCTTAGAAAGAGCATTTGGTCTCAATATTTAATACTCTATTAGAATATGCTCTAATAATAATATAAAGTTCAACATACATCCTTTTAACTTAATCACACATTATACAAATACACTCTTTTCATTCCAAATCTATTATGTTTTTCAGTAGTTACTTGTAATAGTTATTCATTTTGTGTAGCAAGAAATCCAAAAATTGTGGAGAAGATACTCTCTTCTGTTTTTCAAATTGGGGGAAAATATATGCAGGTAAAACTTTAAGAAAGCCTGCATCTTGGAATTATATTAGTTTGAATGGTATAAGCGAAGACCAAATACATTCTGAACACAAGGTAAATTATTGCAAAATATATAATATTTGATGGTCTTAAAATTTAACCTCTGACTTTGAACCATGAGGAAAAGTAGAAAGAATGTCATTGTCCATTATGTCAAACATGAACTCTGATCCAAAACCTATCTTCACACAGCCTATTGCGTATTTCCATGGCAAAATTGTATCCCTCAAAAATGTTTTCCATAAACTAGATTGAGATTAAATCCCTACTGACCAAGAGCCTTGTTAGTATTGCCTTAGTATCTCCTAGCTGGAGAAGCAACACACTTAGAGCTAAGAATGTACACGAGATTGTTTAGGCACGTAGCTTTAGAATAGCAGTAGGGAAGCTGGACCACTAGCTGTGATGACCAGTTCCCCAGATTTTCAAAGCAGTTGCAATTTTAAAAGTTATGCCCCATTGTTGTACCATGTATTCACTCAAACATGCTCATCATGTTCAGAGGCCTTACTTAAAAGTCAGCAAGTGTATCCTCTTAAAGAATATCAGTGAAAAAACTTGAGCAGGTTCTATTTGGAAGGCCTACTCAAAGTTTTGAGCCTCTTCTTTAGCATGAAGACGTCCCACCAAGCAACAGTAATATCCACCTAAACTCTTGGCAAATCTCCTATTTACATACATAAAGCAGCCTTCCAAGTGTGTGGCACGTAGTAGGTACAGACAAATGGCTGTGTTAAGTATTATATTTTCATTCTGAGAAATCTACTTTTTCAGGAATATATAGTTATATAGTTGTAAAATATTAAGAACATAGCACATGTAAAATTTTAATGTGCACACAAAAGTCTTTTATAACCTTCTCACACACTAAGTGATCCAACATTAAAATGAATAAATCTTCACCCAAAGAGAAAGCACTTAAAATGTGCAGACTTTTCAGATTTTAGTCCCCCAAAGAGTTTATTTTTCTTAATAGTGTCAGATATAATAAAACCATCCGTCCTGAGGAAAAAAATAATTACAGTACTTAGCACAATGTTTTACTTTCACTATTTAAAAATCAGCTATTTCTTATGATCAGTAATTTGGGATTCCATTAGACTTTATGATACTAAATATAGATTTGCACAATAATATTAATGACTCTGGACTCTCAGATACTTGTTACTTAAGTCATAAACCAGGATATCCGCCAAGAACTTACGTTCTTAAAAATTATGCAAAGAATGCAAAATGATCAGAAAGTAGTATATATACAAAGAACACAAATCTTACCACCTGATATTGTCTATGCATTTCAAATTCTTTCCAAACCAGAGCCATGCTTATACAGAAACTGTTGATTTTTTTCAACTACTCATTTTAATATATTCATTTATTTAAATATTTATTGTGTGCCTCCTATATAATAGGCATTGTCCTGTGGACCCAGAATTTAAAAAAAAGAAAAAGAAAAGAAAATCGAGTCCCAGTCCCTGCTCTCAAAGAGCCGACAAATGAGTTTCAGGCAATATAAAATAAAATAAATTTAATAGAATGCTAAGTTAGTATTGCTGGAAGGGATAGGTGATTAGCATTGGGAAAGAACATCTACTCCACTGAGGGTAACATGCAAAGGTTTCATAGAGAAGGTGTTAAAATGAACCAGTGGGAAAATGGGGAAAAAATCAGTAGAGAAAGAGACCACCATATGGAGGCATTTCCCAGGTCTTTACTGGAGAAAGGGTATTTTATTTATTTAGTTCCTTTTTTTTAATTGTTGCAAATATATATATATATATATACGTATATATATATGTATATATATAACACACCACTTGCCAGTTCAACATTTTTAGATGTACAATTTAGTGATATTAATTGCATTAATCATCTTTTGCAACTATCACCCATAATCATTGCCCAATTTCCCATCACCATAAACAGAAACTCAGTTTATGAAAGGGTATTTTAGACTTGTGCCTCTCAGCATACTGCCTTTCAAGTACCAAAATCAGAAACCTCTAAAAGCACTTGTGTAGAAGTCTGGATTACACCTAGATCTGTTGGATTAAAATCTGTAAGGATAGGTGCAAACACATGCTTAACCTGTGTTAAGTATAATTCTTGTATGCAGTATTGAATGCACAGAAGGTGCAGTGACATATCATTTGGAACTAATAAGAATTTCTTATGAAGGTATTATGACTCCCTTCTTGTAGACTACCACTTATAATATCTCTCTTCTAAATAAAATATTTCTAATAGTGTTGATTACTCTAAATTGTGTTCATGTCTAAATAATAAAAATAAAACAAAACACATCTCTTAAAGCATTGTTTCCTAATTACTGACATCTATTACACTTTCTTGAATAAGATCAGGTCCTAAAAGCTATGTCATGTTTGGGACTGTGAGAATTGTTCCACTCATTGCCACTGGGTAAAGAGCAACATTAAGGGTTGCAGTTGGTTGGGAGCCCTTAGGTTTCCAATGGGCAGAAATACTACTGTGGTAGGTCTTTGATTAGCGTACGTCACAGTCACTTCAATTAGTCAACACCAATATCTCTATTATGATAATAATAATAAATCTGTACCAACGTTTGCATATCATATTTAAGATAAAATCTAGAATTACTTTTAAAGTAGGAACACCTGGTTATAATTTGCAATAACTCAGAGTAAATTTCAGCTGTTATCTATTACTCAATAATTTAAATCTGATTAGATCTCCCTGATCTAAATAACAAATTTCCCTCAACTCCCTTAAGTTTAGAAACCTTATAATCTTCTTTATATTCAGTGATAAGCATAACCAAATAATATATTGTCTCATTATAGAAAAAGTAAAGGACAAAATAACAAAAACACACCATAAATGGACCAGAGTCAGTCTTTAAATGGCTGCTTAAACTTTCAAAAGAGAATTTACCTTCTTAGCAAGCCTTAAAAATCCTATATAGTCATTTTATTTCCTGAGAAAAATCTATGTTTTCACTCAAAACCTATTTATTGTGGCTGGATGTTTATTACTTCTTCCCATCAACAAAAGTACTCTAAATTTTATATGCATATACTCATATGGAGTGTATCAAAACTTGTAATACTTTTGTTAAAACTTCTTATCTCCATTTCCAACATGATATGTGAAGTTAATAAGAGAAAAAGCACTCTTAAATTTTACTATTAGTTGAAAGTTTAAAATCTGTTTAAAGTTTTGTCATCAAAATTTTATTAATGAAATAGACCATATTTCCTTCTCTGAAAATTGCAAAAACATGTATTAAAAAATAACTCTCTTTAAATTTGCACATACAGTATTTTTATCATACTATCAATTGCCGAAGGACCTGGCAATCTACTTTTAAAATAATTAGCCAGGGAAAACCTTACGAATAATAGCGGAACATTGTCTCATATAGTGCTGGAAGATGAACCCCTCAGGTTAGAAGGCACTCGAAATCCAACTAGGGAAGAGCTGCCTCCTCAAAGCAGAGTCAACCTCAATGACATGGATGGAGCCAAGCTTTTGAGACCTTCGTTTGCTGAGATGGCATGAATCCAAATGAGAATAAACAGATACAAACATCCATTAATAATCAGAACATTGAATGTATGAAGCAAGAATCTAGGAAAATTGGAAGTCATCAAAAATGAAGTGGAACACATAAAGATAGATACCCTAGACATCAGTGAGCTGAAATGGACTGCTATTGGCCATTTTGAATTGGAAAATCGTATGGTTTATTATACCAGGAACAACAAACTGAAGAAGAATGACATCACATTAATCATCAAAAAGAACATTTCAAGATCTATCCTGAGGTACAACGCTGTCAGTGATAGGATAATACCCATATGCCTACAAGGAAGATGAGTTAATATGACTGTTATTCAAATTTATGCACCAATCACTAATGCCAAAGATGAAAAAATGGAAGATTTTTACCAACTTCTGCAGTCTAGGAAATTGATCAAACATGCAATCAAGGTGCATTGATAATTATTGGTGATTGAAATGAGAAAGTTGGAAACAAAGAAGGATCTGTAGTTGGAAAATATGGCCTTGGTGATAGAAACGATGCCGGGGATCGAATGATGGAATTTTGCAAGACCTAAAACTTGTTGCAAATACCATTTTTCAAGAACATAAATAGTGACTATGCACATAGACCTCACTGGATTGAATATACAGAAATCAAATCAACTACATCTGTGAAAAAAGACAATGGAGAAGCTCAATATCATCAGTCAGAACAAGGTCAAGTCAAAGAAAGAAATAATCTTTGATCGCTCATATTTATTTATTTTGTCTGAGTACCTTGTGATTTTCCTTCATATATTACAATCTATCATTTATTTGTCATGTGTCTGTTTTATATTTTTCTCATCCACAAAAGAAATAAATCCATTCTGTTTTGTTCACCACTGTAATCTCAGTTTTCAAAAGCATGCCTGCACTGGAGTAGATACACAGAAAATAAATATTAGCTTAATGAATAAATGAGTGAATGAGTCCACTAGCTGTTTACCCAGATCCAGACAATTCTCTCTTCACAGAATTCTCAGTATTGATGAAATTAGATACTCATATATATTAATAAAATTTTATAGAACATGAAACAGACTGAAATAATATCAACTAACAGGTACAATTTCTTATTCTATCAGGTATTTTATTAAGTATAACTATTCAGAAATGAATATAAAATTGACATATTGCATTTTGCATCTGAATGAGACGCATTCTTTGAAAAAGCCAACATTTCTGCATGTTGTGCTTCCAGTGATGGTGTAATTGTTGAATTGGTAATTTCTATTTTTGTTAATACCAAAGAAAATTTTCAAGGCAAAAAAGAAAAGCCTCATTATCTCCTATTCATATTATGTCTTAGTCCAAAATTAGAAATTCTTCTAGCTCAGATATAGGACTGGGAACACATGATTGTGTCTTCTCTCTGCAGTGTCCCCCAACATAACTTTTTATTCATGAATATTCACAGATAACTAGAAATTACTAGTCATTTAAGGAAATAAAAATAATACCATGAAAGAGAATAAAAATAATGAACAAATAATCAATGATCCCCGAGGAAATACAACTTTTAAATAGCAACTGTAAATAAAAAGATGTAAATTAAAAAAAAAATAAGTATTCATAAAAAAGATTAGATTGTTATGAAAATAAATTAACCTAAGAATAAAAATGTGTATGCATATATGTATTATATATGAAATAATTATATAATGTGTTGTATAATCATAAGCCAGAACAAGGCCAGGGGCCGACTGTGGAATAGACTATCAATTGCTCATATGCAAGCTCAAGTTGAAGCTGAAGAAAATTAAAACAAGTCCACTAGAGCCAAAATATGACCTTGAGTATATCCCACCTGAATTTAGAGACAATCTGAGCAATAGATATAATACACTGAACACTAATAACAGAAGATGAGACAAGTTGCAAAATGATATCAAGGACATCTTACCTGAAGTAAGTTAAAGGTCATTAAAAAGACAGGAAAGAAAGAAATGACCAGAATGGATGTCAAAACAGACTCTGAAACTTATTCTTGAACGCAGAGTAGCTAAAGGTAATGGAAAAAATGAGGATGCAAAAGAGTTCAATAGAGGATTTCAAATGGTGCCTTGAGAAGACAAAGCAAAGTATTATAATGAAATTTGGGAAGACCTGGATGGAGTTAGCGAACCAAAACGGAAGAACACACTAGACAGTTCTCAAGCCGAAAGAACTGACAAAAAAATTCAAGCCTTGAGTTGCAATATTGAACGATTCCATGGGCAAAATAATGAACTACACAGGAAGTATCAAAAGAAGATTGAAGGAATACACAGAGTCACTGTACCAAAAAGAATTGGTCGATGTTCAACCATTTCAGGAGGTAGCATATGATCAATAACCAATCGTACTGAAGGAAGAAGTCCAAACTCCACTGAAGGCATTGGCAAGAAACAAGCCTCCAGGAATTGATAGAATCACAATCGAGATGCTTCAACAAATGGATGCAACGCTGGAAATGCTCTTTCATCAATGTCAGGAAATTTGGAAGACTAGTATTTCAGAGCATAGAAAAGGATGGAATACTCCCAAACT
>NW_004443988.1:987509-988451 GCF_000243295.1 Trichechus manatus latirostris
GATAAAGATCATGGAAGAAAAAATAGGGACAATGCTAGGAGCCTTAATACATGGCATAAACAGAATACAAACCATAAGTAACAATGCACAAGAAGCAGAAGAGATACTAGATAACTGGGAGCTCCTAAAAATCAAACACTTATGCTCATCAAAAGACATCACCAAAAGAGTGAAAAGACAACCTACAGACAGGGGAAAAATATTTTGGCTATGACAAATCCGATCAGCATCTAATCTCTAAAATCTACAAGATGCTGCAAATCTCAACAACAAAAAGACAACCCAATTAAAAAATGAGCAAAGAATATGAACAAGTACTTTGCCAAAGAAGACATTTGGGTGGCTAACAGACACATAAAGAAATGCTCACGATCATTAGCCATTAGAGAAATGCAGATCAAAACTACAAGGAGATATCATCTCACACCAACAAGGCTAGCATTAATCCAAAAAACACAAAAGAATAAATGCTGGAGAGGTTGTGGAGAGACTGGAACACTTATATACTGGTGGTGGGAATGTGAAATGGTAAAACTACTTTGGAAATTGATTCGGTGCTTCCTTAAAAAGCTAGAAATAGAAGTACCATATGATCCAGCAATCCCACTCATTGGAATATATCCGACAGAAATAAGAGCTGTCACACGAATAGATATATGCATACCAATGTTCATTGCAGTACTGTTCACAATAGCAAAAAGATGGAAACAACCTGGGTGACCATTGAAGGACAAATGGATAAACAAATTCTGGTATATCCACACAGTGGAATACTATGCAATGATAAAGAACAAAGATGAAGTTGTGAAACATCTTATAACACGGAGGAAGCTGGAACTCATTATACTGAGTGAATTTAGTCAGTCACAGAAGGACAAATATTGTATAAGACCACTATTATAAGAACTCAGAAAAAAAGGTTTAAACACAGAAGAAAACATT